>NW_022163466.1:0-3008 GCF_008728515.1 Papio anubis | reverse complement strand
GGATGTTTTCATTCCCCTAGGAAATATAGTTTTATAATCTAACTTTTTTTTTTTTTTTTTTTTGAGACGGAGTCTTGCTTTGTCGCCCAGGCTGGAGTGCAGTGGCGCGATCTCGGCTCACTGCAAGCTCCGCCTCCCGGGTTCACGCCATTCTCCCGCCTCAGCCTCCGAGTAGCTGGGACTACAGGCGCCCGCCACCATGCCCGGCTAGTTTTTTGTATTTTTAGTAGAGACGGTGTTTCACCATGTTAGCCAGGATGGTCTCGATCTCCTGACCTCGTGATCCACCCGCCTCGGCCTCCCAAAGTGCTGGGATTACAGGCTTGAGCCACCGCGCCCGGCCAGGAAAAGTATTTTCTTTATCTTTTTTTTTTTTTTTGGAGATCGAGTTTCGCTCTTGTTGCCCAGGCTGGAGTTAAGTGGCGCAATCTCCTCTCACCTCAACCTCTGCCTGCCAGGTTCAAGCGATTCTCCCGCCTCAGCCTCCCTGAGTAGCTGGGATTACAGGCATAGCGCCACCACATCCGGCTAATTTTGTATTTTTAGTAGAGACGGGGTTTCTCCATGTTGGTCGGGCTGGTCTCAAACTCCTGACCTCAGACGATCCGCCTGCCTCAGCCTCACAAAGTGTTGGGATTATAGGCTTGAGCCACCGCGTTTGGCCAGGAAAATTATTTTCAAACTCATAATAACATAAATTCAAAATCGGTTTATCCCACAATTTGGGAAGGTTAGGGGATGAGAGTGTGTAGGGACGGGGCAGGCAGAGTTGGTGAGAGGCCAAAAAGAGGATGATACCACACTTAGTGGGAAACAGACCCCCCACCATAAAGATAAAGGAGATCGCCCTCAGAAACTGCTCAAGTCCTGGACCCTCTCAGACGGATAATGGAGTGAGAAAGGGGGTCAGGAGGGAGGAGTGGAGAGGGTTAGTGGCGGGGGGTTGTTTGGAGCAAGGCTTCCGTGTTGTGACCCCTTCCCTCTTTGGAGGAAGGGGTATGGAGTGCTCCCCTCAAATCAGAGCTCCAGGAGGGGCCTTGGAACGGTAACGCGCAGCTGGGAAACCTGAAGCCCTGGTGCCCTCCCCACGAAAGCCAGAGGCCGGCTGTGACCTGGGCCGGATTCCCTCCCTGTGGACAGGGAGGCCAACTCCTTGCCTGGGGACAGGACAAGGTTGTGGGGTTGGTCTGGAGCTGCAGGCATGGAGTTACCGCGGTGAGGGAGGCCTGCTTCGGCAGCCCAGAGGCCGGACAGGGGCGCGGGGACCCGGCTGCAGCGGCGGCGGTCGTCCTTTCCGCGGCAGCTGCTGCCGCCCTGTCGAGCGCCCGCCGGAAACCTCCAGAAAGCCCCGGCCATCGCCGGGCAGGGCAGCGCCCACTTCCATCTGCCGCCCGCCCGGAGTCCCGGCCGCTCCACCAAACAAGGAGAGAGTCCTGACGCTCCCAGCCCCGACCTGGGTCCTCGCCCTGCGACTCCCACTCCTGTCCCAGTCCCCTACTGTGGGGAAAAGAAAGAGAGATCAGTCTGTTACTGTGTCTATATAGAAAGAAGTAGACATAAGAGACTCCATTTTGTCCTGTATTTGAGATGCTGTTAATCTGTGACCCTACCCCCAACCTTGTCCTTGCAAGAGACATGTGCTGCGGTGACTCAAGGTTTAATGGATTTTGGGCTGTGCAGGATGTGTCTTTGTTAAACAAGTGCCTGAAGGCAGCTTGCTGGTTAAAAGTCATCACCATTCTCTTAATTTCAACTACCCAAGGACACCTACACGGCCAAAGGTCGCAGGGACCTCTGCCTAGGAAAGCTAGGTATTGTCCAAGGTTTCTCCCCATGTGATAGGCTGAAATAATGCTAAAAGGTTTATGGAGATGTTTGCATATGCATCTCAAGGCCCTCGGCCCCAACCACGACGGTCACCTCGGACCCCGGCTCTGGCTCCCTGACCCTCCCTCTCTGACAAGGAGTCTGGGGCGAGGGCGTGGAGCCGCGGGCGGGGGGAGGCGACCGCTCAGCCGCGGTGCGGGTCCCGGGGGTGGGGGTCGCTGAGCCCGGGCCGGGCTGGCTGGGGCTGCGCAGCCCAGCCTGCACGCGGCGGGCGAAAGCCTGTGCCCCACCTAGAGCGGAGCCCGCTGGCATGTGCACCTAGGCCAAAGAGGTGACCCCGGGAATGAAATCTTAGGAACAGAAGGAGTTAACTGTAGAGTGGCGTTTTGGTTACATCGTAGTTAAATCTGTGCCACACACCAGTTAAACCGGTTATTTAGAAAGATGGCGGGAAACCAGTAGAAATACCTGAAAAAAATACCACATGATTGCACAGGAAAGTTACAATTCCAGGGAGGGGATGCATGGGGGAGGGGAATGCCATTTTTCTTTACAAGTCTTAGAGTGCTGTTTGGGTTTTAAAACTAATTAATTAAAATTTTCCTGGTGGGGCGCGGTGGCCCACGCCTGTAATCCCAGCATTTGGGAGGTCGAGGTGGGCGGATCACCTGAGATCACGAGTTCGAGACCAGCCCGGCCAACATGGTGCATTTTGTAAAAATGCAAAAATTAGCTGGGAATGGTGGTGGGAACCTGTAAGCCCAACTACTTCGGAGGCTGTGGAGGGAGAATGGCTTGAACCCGGGAGGGGTAGGTTACAGCGAGCCGAGATCCTGCCACTGTACTCCCACCTGGGCGACAGAGTGAGACCGTGTCTCTAAATAAATAAATAATAAAATAAAATTTTATTTAAAAAAGAACCGTAGTGACCTTTAGTTACCCCGAATCCTAGATTTCCCAGCAGGCTCCCCAATTCACTGGCTGTGAGATCTTGGTCAAGCCATTTTATCCTTTGGAGCCTTGGTTTGCTTATCTGTTAAATGACACTAGTAACACCCAACCAGAGTTGCTGTAAGGATTAGTGACAAGTTCCACGAAGTGCTTTGTCAGGGCCTGTGATGGGCACAAACCAGCTGTTCAATGAACCTTATGAATGAAGTTATTTTAAATGAATAAGGGGG
>NW_022163465.1:0-3008 GCF_008728515.1 Papio anubis | reverse complement strand
TTTTCTGCATTTATTGAGATAATCAGGTGGTTTTTGTCATTGGTTCTGTTTATGTGATGGATTACATTTATTGATTTGCCTATGATGAACCAGCCTTGCAACTCAAATATGAAGCCGACTTGATTGTAGTGGATAAGCTTTTGATGTACTGCAGGATTCAGTCTGGCAGTAATTTATTGAGGATTTCACATCAGTGTTCATCAGGGTTATTGGCCTGAAATTTTCTTTTTTTGTTGTGTCTCTGCCAGATTTTGGAATCAGGATGATGCTGGCCTTATAAAATGAGTTAGGGAGGAGTCCTTCTTTCTCTATTGTTTGCAACAGCTTCAGAAGGAATGGTACCAGCTCCTCTTTGTACCTCTGGTAGAATTCAACTGTGAATCAGTCTGGTGCTGCCTGGGCTTTTTTTGGTTGGTAGGCTGTTAATTACTCCCTCAATTTCAGAACTTGTTATTAGTCTATTTAGAGATTCAACTTCTTTCTGGTTTAGTCTCAGGAGGGTGTATGTGTCCAGGAATTTACGCATTTCTTCTAGATTTTCTAGTTTATTTGCATAAAGGTATTTATAGTATTCTCTGATGGTAGTTTGTATTTCTGTGGGATCAGTGGTGATACCCACTTACTCACTTTTCATTGTGTCTATTTGATTCTTCTCTCTTTTCCTTTTTATTAGTCTAGCTAGCTAGCGGTCTATCTATTTTGTTAATCTTTTCAAAAAACCGGCTCCTGGATTCATTTATTTTTAAGGCTTTTTTGTGTCTCTGCCTCTTTCAGTTCTGCTCTGATCTTTGTTATTTCTTGTCTTTTGCTAGCTTTTGAATTTGTTTGTTCTTGCTTCTCTAGTTCTTCTAATTGTGATGTTAGGGTGTCAATTTTAGATCTTTCCCACTTTCTGATGTAAGCATTTGGTACTATAAATTTCCCTCTTAACACTGCTTTAGCTGTGTCCCAGGGATTCTGATACATTGTGTCTTTGTTCTCTTTGGTTTCAAAGAACTTCTTTATTTCTGCCTTAATTTTGTTATTTACCCAGCAGTCATTCAGGAACAGATTGTTCAGTTTCCATGTAGTTGTACAGTTTTGAGTGAATTTCTTAATGCTGAGTTCTAATTTTGATTGCACTGTGGTCTGAGAGACTGTTTGTTATGATTTCCATTCTTTTTCATTTGTTGAGGAGTGTTTTACTTCCAATTATGTGGTCGATTTTAGAATAAGTGCTGTGTGGTGCTGTGAAGAATGTATATTCTGTTGATTTGGGGTGTAGAGTTCTATAGATGTCTATTTGGTCTGCTTGGTCCAGAGCTGAGATCAAGTCCTGAATATCATTGTGAATTTTCTGTCTCATTCATCTGTCTAATATTGACAGTGGGGTGTCAAAGTTTCCTACTATTATTGTGTGGGAGTCTAAGTCTCTTTGTAGGTCTGTAATAACTTGTTTTATGAATCTGGGTGTTTCTGTATTGGGTGCATATATATTTAGGATAGTTAGCTCTTCTTGTTGCATTGATCACTTTATCATTATGTAATGCTCTTCTTTGTCTTTTTTGATCATCGTTGGTTTCAAGTCTGTTTTATCAAAGACTAGGATTGCAACCCCTGTTTTGTTTTGTTTTGTTTTGTTTTTTGGTTTTTTTGTTTTGTTTTGTTTTGTTTTGCTTTCCTTTTGGTTGGTAAATATTCTTCCATCCCTTTATTTTGAGCCCATGTGTGTCTTTGCATGTGAAATGGGTCTCCTGAATACAGCACACTGATGGGTCTTGACTCTATCCAATTTGCCAGTCCATGTCTTTTAATTGGGGGAATGTAGTCCATTTACACTTAAGGTGAACATTGTTATGTGTGAATTTGATCCTGTCAACATGATGCTAGCTGGTTATTTCACACATTAGTTGATGCAGTTTCCTCATAGGGTCATTGGTCTTTATATTTTGGTATGTTTTTGCAGTGGTTGGTACCAGTTTTTCCTTTCCATATTTAGTGCTTCCTTCAGGAACTCTTGTAAGGCAGCCCTGGAGGTGAAAAAATCCCTCAGCATTTGCTTGTCTGGAAAGGATTTTATTTCTCCTTCACTAATGAAGCTTAGCTTGGCTGGATATGAAATTCTGGATTGAAAATTCTTTTCTTTAAAAATGTTGAATGTTGGTCCCCATTCTCTTCTAGCTTGTAGGGTTTCTGCAGAGAGATCCACTGTTGGTCTGATGGGCTTCTCTTTGCAGATAATCTGACCTTTCTCTCTGGCTGCCCTTAACTGTGTTTCCTTTGTTTCAACCTTAGAGAATCTGATAATTATGTGTCTTGGGGTTGGTCTTCTTGAGCAGTATCTTAGTGGTGTTCTCTATATTTCCTGAATTTAAATGTTGGCCTGTCTTGCTAGGTTGGCGAAGTTCTTCTGCATAACATCCTGAAGGGTGTTTTCCATCTGGGTTCCATTCTCCCCATCAATTTCAGGTACACCAATCAATCATAGGTTTGGTCTTTTCACATAGTCCTGTATTTCCTGGAGGCTTTGTTCATACCTTTTCATTCTTTTTTCTTTAATCTTCTCTTCCTGCCTTATTTCAGTAAGTTAATCTTCAATCTCTGATATCCTTTCTTTCACTCGATCAACTTGGCTATTGATACTTGTGTATGTTTCACAAAGTTCTCCTGCTGTGTTTTACAGCTCCATCTGGTCATTTATGTTCTTCTCTAAACTGGTTATTCTAGTTAGCAGTTCCTGTAACCTTTTATCAAGGTTCTTAGCTTCCTTGCATTGGGTTAGAATATAGTCTTTTAGATCAGAAGAGTTTTGTTATCATCCACCTTCTGAAGCCTACTTCTGTTAATTTGTCAAACTCATTCTCCGTTCAGTTTTGTGCCCTTGCTGGAGAGGAAGTGCTATCATTTGGAGGAGAAGAGGCATCCTGGTTTTAGGAATTTGCAGTATTTTTGTGCTGTTTTTTCCTCATTTTGTGGATTTAACTACCTTTGATCTTTGAGGCTGATGATCTTTGGATGGGGTTTTTGGG
>NW_022163464.1:0-3008 GCF_008728515.1 Papio anubis | reverse complement strand
TTTTTTTTTGCTTATTTCTTTTTTTTTAAATTTTAATTTTTTTATTATTAGACTTTAACTTCTAGGGTACATGTGCATAAAGTGCAGGTTTGTTACATATGTATACTTGTGCCATGTTGCTGTGCTGCACCCATCAACTCATCAGCACCCATCAACTCGTCATTTACATCAGGTATAACTCCCAATGCAATCCCTTCCCCCTCCCCCCTCCCCATGATAGGCCCCAGTGTGTGATGTTCCCCTTCCCAAGTCCAAGTGATCTCATTGTTCAGTTCCCAACTATGAGTGAGAATATGCAGTGTTTGGTTTTCAGTTCTTGTGATAGTTTGCTAAGAATGATGGTTTCCTGCATCCATGTCCCTACAAAGGACACAAACTCATCCTTTTTTATGGCTGCATAGTATTCCATGGTGTATATGTGCCACATTTTCCTAATCCAGTCTGTCACTGATGGACATTTGGGTTGATTCCAAGTCTTTGCTATTGTGACTATTGCTGCAATAAACATACGTGTGCATGTGTCTTTATAGCAGCATGATTGATAATCCTTTGGGTATATACCCAGTAATGGGATGGCTGGGTCATATGGTCCATCTAGTTCTAGATCCTTGAGGAATCGCCATACTGTTTTCCATAAAGGTTGAACTAGTTTACAATCCCACCAACAGTGTAAAAGTGTTCCTATTTCTCCACATCCTCTCCAGCACCTGTTGTTTCCTGACTTTTTAATGATCGCCATTCTAACTGGTGTGAGATGGTATCTCATTGTGGTTTTGATTTGCATTTCTCTGATGGCCAGTGATGATGGGCATTTTTACGTTTACTGATTTGCCTATGTTGAACTGGCCTTGCATCGCAGGGATCAAGTCCACTTAATCATGGTGGATATGTTTTTTGATGTGCTGCTGAATTCGGTTTACCAGTATTTTATTGAGGATTTTTGTATCAATGTTCATCAGGGATATTGATCTAAAATTCTCTTTTTTTGTTGTGTCTATGCCAGGTTTTGGTATCAGGATGATATTGGCCTCTTAAACGAGTTAGGGAGGATTCCTTCTTTTTCTATTGTTTGGAATTGTTTCAGAAGGAATGGTACCAACTCCTCCTTGTACCTCTGGTAGATTTCGGCTGTGAATCCGTCTGGTCCTGGACATTCTTTTGTTTGTAGGCAATTAATTATTGTCTGAATTTCAGAGCTTGCTATTGGTCTATTCAGGGATTCAATTTCTTTCTGGTTTAGTCTTGGGAGAGTGTAAGTGTCCAGGAAATTATCCATTTCTTCTAGGTTTTCTCGTTTATTTGTGTAGAGGTGTTTATGGTATTCTCTGACGGTAGTTTGTATTTCTGTGGGGGCAGTGATGATACCCCGTTTATCATTTTTTATTGCACCTATTTGATTCTTCTTTTTTTCTTCTTTATTAGTCTTCCTGGTGATCTATCAATTTTATTGATCTTTTCAAAAAACCAGCTCCTGGATTCATTGATTTTTTTTGGAGGGTTATTATTATTATTTTTTTTTTTTGCTTATTTCTTTTTTTTTAAATTTTAATTTTTTTATTATTAGACTTTAACTTCTAGGGTACATGTGCATAAAGTGCAGGTTTGTTACATATGTATACTTGTGCCATGTTGCTGTGCTGCACCCATCAACTCATCAGCACCCATCAACTCGTCATTTACATCAGGTATAACTCCCAATGCAATCCCTTCCCCCTCCCCCCTCCCCATGATAGGCCCCAGTGTGTGATGTTCCCCTTCCCAAGTCCAAGTGATCTCATTGTTCAGTTCCCAACTATGAGTGAGAATATGCAGTGTTTGGTTTTCAGTTCTTGTGATAGTTTGCTAAGAATGATGGTTTCCAACTGCATCCATGTCCCTACAAAGGACACAAACTCATCCTTTTTTATGGCTGCATAGTATTCCATGGTGTATATGTGCCACATTTTCCTAATCCAGTCTGTCACTGATGGACATTTGGGTTGATTCCAAGTCTTTGCTATTGTGACTATTGCTGCAATAAACATACGTGTGCATGTGTCTTTATAGCAGCATGATTGATAATCCTTTGGGTATATACCCAGTAATGGGATGGCTGGGTCATATGGTCCATCTAGTTCTAGATCCTTGAGGAATCGCCATACTGTTTTCCATAAAGGTTGAACTAGTTTACAATCCCACCAACAGTGTAAAAGTGTTCCTATTTCTCCACATCCTCTCCAGCACCTGTTGTTTCCTGACTTTTGAATGATCGCCATTCTAACTGGTGTGAGATGGTATCTCATTGTGGTTTTGATTTGCATTTCTCTGATGGCCAGTGATGATGGGCATTTTTACGTTTACTGATTTGCCTATGTTGAACTGGTCTTGCATCGCAGGGATCAAGTCCACTTAATCATGGTGGATATGTTTTTTGATGTGCTGCTGAATTCGGTTTACCAGTATTTTATTGAGGATTTTTGTATCAATGTTCATCAGGGATATTGATCTAAAATTCTCTTTTTTTGTTGTGTCTATGCCAGGTTTTGGTATCAGGATGATATTGGCCTCTTAAACGAGTTAGGGAGGATTCCTTCTTTTTCTATTGTTTGGAATTGTTTCAGAAGGAATGGTACCAACTCCTCCTTGTACCTCTGGTAGATTTCGGCTGTGAATCCGTCTGGTCCTGGACATTCTTTTGTTTGTAGGCAATTAATTATTGTCTGAATTTCAGAGCTTGCTATTGGTCTATTCAGGGATTCAATTTCTTTCTGGTTTAGTCTTGGGAGAGTGTAAGTGTCCAGGAAATTATCCATTTCTTCTAGGTTTTCTCGTTTATTTGTGTAGAGGTGTTTATGGTATTCTCTGACGGTAGTTTGTATTTCTGTGGGGGCAGTGATGATACCCCGTTTATCATTTTTTATTGCACCTATTTGATTCTTCTTTTTTTCTTCTTTATTAGTCTTCCTGGTGATCTATCAATTTTATTGATCTTTTCAAAAAACCAGCTCCTGGATTCATTGATTTTTTTT
>NW_022163463.1:0-3015 GCF_008728515.1 Papio anubis | reverse complement strand
TAAAAACTGGAAAGAAGCTTTCTGAGTAACTGCTTTGTGATGTGTACTTTCCACTCTGGAGTTGTGCCTCTTTTCTCATTAGGCAGTGTTTGAACACTGTTCCTGTAAAATTGAAAAAGTGATATTTTGCAGCTCATTGAAGAATACAGCAAAAAGTGAAATATCCTGAAATAAAACCCAGAAAGAAGCATTGCAAGAAACTACTCTCTGATGTGTGCATTCATTTCAGAGAGTAAAAGCTTACACTACGTTGAGTAGTTTGGAAACTCTGTCTTTGAGGAAACTGTGAAGGGATATTAAGTGGCGCCTGGAGGCTTGTGGTGAGAAAGGAAACGTCTTCCGATGAAAACTGGAGAGATGCTTTAGGAGCAACTGCTTTGTGACGTGTGCATTCATCTCATAGAGTTAACTCATTCTTTGGATTGAGCAGTTTGAAATCACTGTTTCTGTGGAACCTGAGAAAGGACTTTTGGGAATGCTCTTAAGAATATGCTGAAAAAGAAATAATCTCTGATAGAAACCAGAAGTAGACTTTCTGTAAAACTGCTCTATGTCACATGAATTCCACTCGCACAGTTAAGCTTCTGATTTCAATGAGCAGTATTCTCACACTGTTTTAGGTTAGTCAGCTAAGGGATACTTGGGAGCGCGTTGATGCTTATGGTGAAAACTGAAATATATTCAGATAAATACTGGAGGGAAGATTTCTGAGGAGCTGCTTTGTGACGTGTTTATTCCACTCACAGAGTTATACTTTTCTTCTCATAGAGAATAGGGGAATCCCATCTGGAGAAAAAGCTACCAGGGGACATTCAGGAGTATACGGACAGTTACGGTGAAAAAGGAAATATCCTCAGACAAAACTAGAAAGAAGCTTTCTATGAAACTACTTTGTGACAGATATGTCTATTGATCCCACATAGATAAAACTTTCTATTATGCAGTTTTGAAACATCGTCATGGACGGATTCGCAAAGGAAATTTCAGGAGCACTTACAGGCCTGTGGGGAAAAAGGAAATATCTTCAGATAAAAACTACAGAGAAGCTTTCTGAGAAACTGCTTTGTGATGTGTGCATTCCACTCAGGGAGTTATACCTCTTTTCTCATAAGGCAGTGTTTGAACACTGTTCCTGTAAAAACTGAAAAAGTGATATTTTGCAGTGCATTGAAGACTACAGTGAAAAGTGAAATATCCTGAATTAAAAGCCAGAAAGAAGTGTTCCAAGAAACTGTTCTCTGACGTGTGCATTCATTTCACTGAGTTAAAGCTTAAACTACATTTATCAGTTTGGAAACTCTGTCTTTGAGGAATCTGTGAAGGATATTAAGAGCTGCCCGGGGCTTGTGGAGAGAAAGGAAACGTCTTCCGATGAAAACTGGAGAGAAGCATTCAGAGCAACTGCTTTGTGATGTGTGTATTCATCTCATAAAGTTAAATTATTATTTGGATTCAGCAGCTTGAAATCACTGTTTCTGTGGAACCTGAGAAAGGACATTTGGGAACGCTGTTAAGAATATGCTGAAAAAGCAATACCCTCCGATAAAAACCAAAAGGAATCTTTCTGTGAAACTGCTCTAGGTCACATGAATTCCACTCACACAGTTAAGCTTCCATTGTCATTGGGCAGTATTGTAATACTGTTTTAAGATAGTCAGCTAAGGGATTCTTGGCAGCACTTTGAGGATTACGGTGAAAACGGAAATATCTTAAGATAGATACTGGACAGAAGATTTCCCAATAGCTGCTTCGTGACTTGTGCATTCCACTCACAGAGTTTTACTTTTCTTCTCATAGAGGATTGGGGAATCCCATCTGGAGAAAAAGCTACCAGGGGACATTTGGGAGTATATGGATGGATATGGGGAAAAGGGAAATATCCTCAGACAAAAACTGGAAAGAGGCTTTCTGTGAAACTGCTTTGTGATAGGTATTTCCATTCATCTGGCATAAATAAAACTTACTTTCTATTATGGACTTTTGAAACTGCTTCATGGATGGATTCGCGAAGGTACATTCGGCAACATATTCAGGCTGGTGGGGAAATATTAGATATCTCCAGATAAAAACTGGAGAGAAGCTTTCTAAGTAACTGCTTTGTTACATGTGCATTCCACTCAGGGAGTTATACCTCTTTTCTCATATGGCAGTGTTTGAACACTGTTCCTGTAAAATTGAAAAAATGATATTTTGCAGTGCATAGAAGACTATGGTGATAAAACCCAGAAAGAAGCATTCCAAGAAACTACTCTCTGATGTGTGCATTCATATCAGAGAGTTAGAGTACACTACGTTGAGCAGTTTGGAAACTCTGTCTTTGAGGAATCTGTGAAGGGATATTAAGTGGTGCCAGGAGGCTTGTGGTCAGAAAGGAAACGTCTTCCGATGAAAACCGGAGAGAAGATTTCAGAGCAACTGCTTTGTGATGTGTGTATTCATCTCATAGAGTTAACTCATTCTTTGGATTGAGCAGTTTGAAATCACTGTTTCTGTGGAAACTGAGAGAGGACATTTGGGAATGCTGTTAAGAATATGCTGAAAAAGAATTACCCTCTGATAAATACCAGAAGAAAACTTTCTGTGAAACTGCTCTAGGTCACGTGAAGTCCACACGCACAGTTAAGCTTCTGTTTTCATTGAGCAGTATTCTCACAATGTTTTAGGTTAGTCAGCTAACTGATATTCGGGAGCACTTTGAGGATTATGGTGAAAACGGAAATAATTTCAGATAGATAGTGGAGAGAAGATTTCTGAGGAGCTGCTTTGTGACTTGTGCATTCCTCTCACAGAGTTATACTTTTCTTCTCATAGAGGATTGGGGAATCCCATCTGGAGGAAAAGCTACCAGAGGACATGCGGGAGTATATGAATGGCTATGGTGAAAAAGGAAATATCCTCAGACAAAAAGTGGAAAGAAGCTCTCTGTGAAACTGCTTTGTGATAAATATGTCTATTCATATCACATAGATAAAACCTTCTTTCTATTATGCAGTTTTGAAACTGCATCATGGACGG
>NW_022163462.1:0-102655 GCF_008728515.1 Papio anubis | reverse complement strand
TCTGTCACCCAGGCTGGAGTGCAGTGGCGGGATCTCGGCTCACTGCAAACTCTGCCTCCCGGGTTCACGGCATTCTCCTGCCTCAGCCTCCCAAGTAGCTGGGACTACAGGCGCCCGCCACCTCGCCCGGCTAATTTTTTGTATTTTTGGTAGAGACGGGGTTTCACCATGTTAGCCAAGATGGTCTCCATCTCCTGACCTCGTGACCCACCCGCCTGGGCTTCCCACAGTGTTGGGATTACAGGCGTGAGCCGCGGAGCCTGGCCCCCAGTCTTCTTAACATAAACATTTTAATATCAATTAATGTTTGAACTCAATGTTAAGTCAACTTAATCTCAAGTCAATGCTGAAGGCTCTAACATCAATTAAAGCTTTATGATTTTCTATAATCATTGTATTTGGAACAATTCTCTCAAAAATGAATTTTCTGATGTTCTGCAAGGATTAACCTCGGACTGAAGACTGCCACACGTATGACATTTGTAAGATTTCTGTCCATTATAGATTATCTGACATCTAATGCGGTGTGAACATGAAGTCAAGACTTTGCTACAGTCATCACACTTGAGGTTTCTCTCCTGTATGAATTCTCCTATGTTTTGCATAATATGAAACTTGCCCGAAGACCTTGCCACAATCACGACATTTGTAGGATTTCTCCCCAGCATGAGTTTGCCGATGAACTGCAAGGTATGAACGATGTCTGAAAAATTTGCCACATTTACTACACTTGTAAGATCTCTCTTCATTATGGATTCTCGAATGATTTGCAAAGGTTGTAGCATTACTGAAGACTTTGTGAGAATCATTACATTTGTAAAGCTTCCCTATGCTGTGGATTGCTTGATGATGAATAAGTGTGGACTGCCCACTAAAGGCTTTGCCACACTTATTACACTTGTAAGGTTTCTCTCCAATGTGACGTCTACGACGGCATACAACGGCTGACATCCAACTGAAGGTCTTGCCACACTCATTACAGGCTTGTAAGGTTTCTCTCCAGTATGAACTCTCTGATGTTGTGCAAGGTTTGATTGTTGATTAAAAATTTTCCTACATTCATTATACTTGTAAGATTTGTCTCCAGTATGAATTGCCTTATGAATTACAAGGGCTGAATTTCAAGTGAAGGTCTTGCCACCCTCATTACACTTGTAATGTTTCTCTCTAGTATGAAGTCTACGAAGGCCTGTAAGAAATGACTTCTGACTGAAGGTCTTGCCACACTCATTAGACTGTAAAGTTTCTCTCCAATATGATGTCTATGATGACATGCAAGGGTTGCTTTTTGACTAAAAACCTTGCCACATTCATTATATGTATAAGGTTTCTTTCCAGTATGAACTCTCTGATGTTGTGCAAGGCATGAACCCCTCCGGAAAGCCTTGTCACAAACCTTACATTTGTATGGTTTTTCTCTATTATGAATTTCTTTATGTCTTTCAAGGTGTGACCTGCAACTGTAAACTTTGTCACATTCTTCACATTTGTAAGGTTTCTCTCCAGTATGAAGTATATGATGAAGTGCAAAGTTTTCTCTCCTACTAAAAGCCTTGCCACATTCATTACATGTGTAAGGTTTCTCTCCAGTGTGAATTGCCTTATGCATTACAAGGGCTGAATTTCGAGCAAAGGTCTTGCCACACTCATTACACTTGTAAGATTTCTCTCCAGCATGAACTCTCTGATGTTGTGCAAGGCATGAAACATGCTAGAAAACCTTGTCACAAACCTTACATTTGTAAGGTTTCTCTCCAGTATGAAGTCTATGATGAAGTGCAAGGTGTGCTTTTCTACTAAAAGCCTTGCCACATTCATTGCATGTGTAAGGTTTCTCTCCAGTATGAACTCTCTTATGGCATGAAAGGCGTGAATTATCCCAGAAAGCCTTGTCACAAGCCTTACATTTGTATGGTTTTTCCTGCAGTATGAATTCTCCTATGCGTTTTAAGTTGTGATCTACAACTGTAAACTTTGTCACATTCTTCACATTTGTAAAGTTTCTGTCCAGTATAAGGTCTATAGCATTGAAGGTAAGATTCTGAGTGAAGGTCTTGCCACACTCATTACACTTGTAAGGTTTCCCTCCAGTATGAAGTCGATGGTGGCATGCAAGGTATTTCTTCTGATGAAAGACTTTGTCATATCCATCACATTTATATTGTTTCTCTCCTGAATGGGTTATGTGATGTGTCCTTAAGTGTGAGCTATAATTAAAGGCTTTGCCATACTCATTACATTGGAAAGGCTTTCTTTCATGTGTGCTTCCTGTATTTGTGTGAATAATGAAGAATGGAGGAAATTCTTCCCCTACTTATTAGAAATATGGGTTTTGAGACTACGAGAAATTATTTGGGATGTTGAAGCTGAGGAAGCATCATTGATAGACTGGTTCACTTGATTACCAATTTTCCCTTCAGTCTGAAATATGTGAAGTTCAGGCAGATGTAAATGAAAGCTTAATCCAAGTTGATCTTTAATAGGCTTGTTTCCACTGTGCCTTTAATCATGTTGGTTTGTACTACCAGTTAACTCTTTGGTTTCTGTCATGGGTGCTTCATGGTCATTTCTTTTGATTTCTTGCCACTGAAACTCAAAGTCATGAGTATCTTTCTTGATTTTTGGGATGCAAAAATCTTCAATGTGATGACTTTCATGTCTTCCCAATGTCCCCGTGTGGAACCCTTTTGTATTGCCTTGCCTTATTGATGAGAACTCCATCATGGATTTTAAAGAGCTATCCACAGACTCCAGGTTTCTGTAGTTCTCCAACATCACTTCCTGTATAAAACCCTCTGCTCAGGGTTCAGGCATTTCCACTCCTCCACAGATAATTCTATAGTCACATCCCTGAAAGTCAAGTGTCCCTGAGGAAGAGCCATCCCTGGCTCCTTCTCTTTGCTCTTCTTGGTGGCTTCCTTACATAACATGAGTCTTTGGAAATCACCTGAACTCTCACCCGGACGTCTAGATTTGCTCTGGGTTGAGAAAGAGGGGTCGGAATTTCCAGGTCTGTGGGAACCCCATGTCACTGGTATAGCAGCAGCAGAGAACTAGGAAACTCACAGTCATGGTGCAAACTTCAGTCCACTGTTTTTGTGGATTTTTATGATGGTAGTTATTGTCCTTTTGCTTCCAGGTGTAGAACTTCTTTCTTTTTATTCCAAGTGTAGAACTCCCTTCAGTATTTCTTGTGGGGCTGGTATAGTGCTGATTAATTCCCACAGCTTTTGCTTATCTTGGAAAGACTTTATTTCTCCTTCATTTATAAAGGATAATGTTTCTGGGTATAGTATCCTTGGCTAAACTTTTTTTTTTTTTAACATCACTTTGAATATATTATTCCTTCATCACCTGGTCAGTAAGGTTTCTGCTGAGAAATTTGCTGTTACTCTGATGGGGGTCCTTAATGAGGGACTAGATGCTTTTCTATTGCTGTTTTTAGAATTATCTCTTTGACTGTGACATTTGACATTTTGACTGTAGTGTACTATGGAGAAGATTTTTTTTGCATTGTGCTGACTTGGGGATCTCTGAGTTTTGTATAGCTGGATGTGTAAATATCTTGCTAGACTTGGGAAGTTTTCACTTGTTATTTTATAGAATAGATTTTCAATCCCTTTCATTTTCTCTCTGCCTTCTGGGGCACTGAAAATTCAAATGTTTGGTCACTTTGTAGCGTCCCGTATGTCATGTAGGCCTTGTTTATTTTTAAAAAATATATTTTTCTTTATTTTTGTCTCACTCACTTATTTGAAAAGACCAGTCTTCAAGTTCTAAAATTCTTTCTTCTGCTTGATCTAGTCTGTTGGGGTGATCAGACCCAACATCAGGTCGTGAGGATGATGAAGTCTGGCAGAGTCAAAGGAATGAGAAAAGACAGTTTGAGAGAGAAAGTGGGTCCAGGGGGCCAACACAAGTATGGAGGCTGAGAAGGCCCTGAGCTCTGGAGGCCCAGACTATTTATTGGTGATCAAGCAAAGAAACAGGTGGTGAGAATGTGGGCTTGAAAGGGAGCATTGCATTAAGCACATGATTTACAGCTGTGATGGTTTAGCATTTATATGGCCAATTCTAAAACACAATCGATCTAGGAGCATGAGAGGGCTAGAAGCAAGGAGTCAGCAAGTCTAGACCCATTCCAGAGGCCACGAGGGATTTTATGCCCTGAACCCTGGATTCTATCGAAGCCTCGAGGGGTTTTAGGCCCTGGGCTTAGATTATGGTATGTCAGGGTTGCCTTCCACCCTTTAGCACAGAGCTTGGTGTTCCAAAGGCCATGGGGGGTTTGAGACCCTGGACTCCAGACACGTTCCAAGACTCTTTTACATTATGTCAGACATGCAAGCACTGCCTGAGCTTCTCCCAACGCTCACCTTCTCCCAACATAGTCTAATCTTGAAGCTTTTATATGTACTTTGTATTTCAACACAAAATTTTCAATTCCAGAGTTTCTCTTTTGTTCTTTTTAATGATATATATATCTTTGACAAATTTCTTATTCATATCCTGATTCGTTTTTCTGATTTTTTATTGTTTTTCTGAGTTCTCTTTTATCTCTCTGAGCTTCTTGAATATAATTTTTTAAATTATTTTCTAGAAATGTGTAAATTTCTTTTTCTTTGGAATTTATTGCCAGAGAACTTTTCTTATTTCCTTGCTTTTTCATACTTTCTGTATCCTTGCATTGATATCTGTACATCTGGCATAGCTGTCACTTCTTCCAATTTTTAAAATTTGTTTTTACAGGGGAGGACATTTTTCTGAAGATGTATCCATGGTGTTGGTTGTATAGGGCACTTTGGCTTTGCATCTGGATGTGTGCAGTAGTGTAGTCTCTGTTGATTTATTGAGCTATGAACAGTGTCAGTGTTGTCTGTGATTTCCTTTGTGGCTTAGGGCACAGTTGTTATTGGGGCCTGTTATAAAGTTCTGCTGGGATAGGGCATCAGTTGGGCCAGTCCTTGGGGCCCAGTGGTGGCAGTGGCAGGTCAAGCATGCCTGTCCTTGGACTTCAGGACACTGTTTGCTGGCCCTGGTGTTAATGGGTCCAGGTGTGCCAATTCTTAGGTTTCCAGGCAGTTTGCTTGGTACCAGCAGTGGCAACAATAGGTCGAGTTGGTTGGTGTGTTCTTGGGACCTGGAAAGTGGGACTGGCATGGACAGTGGCAGTAGCAGTCACGGGACAATCCTCTGTCTTCCATTCATTTCACATTGTTGTTTGTTTGTAGTGGATTTGGTGGGGTTGGTGGGGCAATCCCCAGGCTGCAGGTGATACATGCAGGTTGGTGCAAGTTGTGGGATGGCAGGTTGAGTCAGCTTGTCCTCAGGCCCCAGTCAGAGTGTTCAGGTCCCAACAGCAGTTTATAGGTTAGGGTGATACCTAGGCTTCAGGAATGTTCTAGAGAACTGGGCAGTTTTTTTGTGGGGGAGGGGCAGTCGAGCTAAACCAGGTGAAACTATCCTTAGGCCTTCCAGTGGTACCCATAGGTGCTAGCCGTGGTAGGCAGGAACAAGGTGATCTCCACACCCCCCAGTGAAATATTAGGTGGGAGTGGCAGCAGCTTTGGTGTGTCCCTGTTGCTGGCGAGTATAAGGTTGCTTTCAGTAGCAGTAGCCAGAAACAAGCAGCTGAGGAGTACATGCTTTGGCCCTACGTGGCAACTGCAAGTGGGGTAGCCTTTCCTCAGGGCACTTGTAAACACATGGTGGCTCTGCTGCCAGGGGTGGTGGGGCTTGCTGCCAATGGCTTACACTTTAGTCCTGGCAGCAACAGCCATCACTGGCATGCAGGGATCTAGGGATGCAGAAGTGCAGAGACTGTTGGGACACAAGACAGGACGTACTCTGGTATGGGCTACACTCTCAAAATGATGCGTTGCTGTAGATGCTTATGCCTCAGGGAGTGTGTGAGCTCCAGGCTCCTTACATTTTTCTTAGGGCTTGCAGAGGTTAAGGGGATTTCTGGTGGCTAAGATCGCAGCAGTCCATGGTAGGAATGTGTACCACTAGAGGTCACTCACTTACATTATAACCTCATTTGGGAGCCTTTCCAGGCTCCCACCTGATTTTGGCTGAGCAGTCTGCCTCAGAATGCATAATTTAAATGTTTACATATTGTCTATTTGCCTTCTAGAAAAGATACCACAAGCTATAGTCCCACTATTGTATTCATTTCTCTGGGCTATGTTGCATATTTTTAAACTTAAAGTATTTGCCAATATAATGGGTGAGAAAAACTGTATCATTATTGATTGAGTTTAAATTGTCCCGGTTACTAATACATTTAAACACTTTTTGCATTATTTGTGTAAATTCCTTTTATGCAATCATTTGCCCCCACGAATCAGTTATCTATGGCAACAATCATGTTGCATAACAAACCACCACAAAACCCAGAGACTTAATAAAATAATTATGTATTTACCTAGCAGTAGTGGATTGGCAGAGTGATTATCTAGTCTGGGTTTACTCATGCATTTGCAGTCAGCTGCGGTTTGGTAAAGAGGCTTTGTTAATTTTGCCTGTGCTATCTCACATGTTTGAGGGTTGGTTGGCTGTTACCTGCTCAGAGAGATCATTGACTGTAATGACTACACTGACATAGTGTAGTGACTACACTGCACCTCATATATCATCCTCCAGAAGGCAATCCCAGCCATGTTTTTATGAAGGAATCAGTGAAAAGAGAGAAAGGGGAAACGTGCAAGCAATTTTTTAAGCCTCTAGTTACATCATATTTTCTATTTTCCCGTTAACCAAAACAAATTATGTAGCTGATCCTAGGAACAAGGACAAGTCAGGGAGTGTGAGTGCAGATGCTATATGGGAGAGAATAGCAAAACTACATAACATAGGATACAAATACAGGGGGAAAATGTAGCTGTTTTATAACCCATATACCACAACATTTTTCTAATGATGTGTCAATTTTTTAAAAAAATTATTTTCTTGTTCTTAAAAATTTATTTTTAAAGATATTTTATTATACATATTTAAGGCACACACCATGACGTTATATGCACTTTGTTTGTGTGTAAAACAGTTAATGTAGTGAAACAACGTATTCCTCATCTCACTGGAAACTCAGATTTTAAGGATTTCTCTGTGTTTTTTGCATCCAGAGTAAAGCAACAGTTGCAAATCTATAAGAAAACGACACACTGCATGCTCTCCTTTCTAAAATGATTTAAAAAGTCAAAATACTGAAATGAGTACTTCACCAACGAAGATATCCAAATGGCCAATAGGTATTTGGAAAAGTTTTCAGCACCATTATTTCTTTGGGAATTACAACTGCAATAAGATATTATTATAAGGCCACTAGAATATTAACTAGAATGTGAAGCAAAAGGAACTTCCATGTATTGCTATCGTAAAATGGTATACCACTTTGGAAAAGTGTTTAGTCATTTCTTACAAAGTTAAGTAGATGCCTCTTCTGTAATCTGACAATAACACTCCTAGGCATACATCCAAGATAAATGAGTGCACATGTCCACAAAAATAACTGTACAGAATGTTCATCGCAGGGGTATTCATATTAGCAAAAAACTGAAAACAACCAAGATGCGATGTTAATTAACAGGGGAACTGGTAAACATATGATGATGTATTCACACAATTAATACCACCTGGTAGTAGTAGTATGAACTACTAGTAGTGTTATAAACTAATACAAAGAATGAACTAATGACATGCAACAGAATGAGTAAATTTTATTGTGTTTAAGGAATGAATATAAACATAAAAGAAATATATTTACTTTACTGAGATCATATAGCCTTAATATTAAAAAATTACAAAGAGAGTACAAAATAAAGAAAATTCTAAAACCATTTATTTTACAAATACAGATGTAAAACATTTGCATTCAAATTTCAAGAAATCAAAGTTCAGCAACATAAAAACAGAAAATAATTAAAACAATACAACACTATGATCAAGTGAAGTTAATTCTAAAAATGTACATACAGTGTAATATATGAAAATAATACATTTTATAAATGATAACAATTATCAATGGTTTTTAAAAGTATGTAATTTTACCTGAAGTTCAAAAAAAAAAAAAAAAACAAAAAAATAATATATTGTGATAGAAGTCAGAATAGTAGTTTCATAGGTGGTGTCCTGGAACATAAGGAAAAGTTCTGGAGTGATGGGAAAACTCAATTCATAATTTAGGAGGTGACTACATGATTGTAGTTGAACAACTCTCAAACTGTTTAGCCAGAAGACCACATTTTTATATCCTTGACAATTATTGAGGGTACCTAAGATCTTTTCTCTTCATATTGGTTATATTCATCAATATTTACCATAATAAAAATTAAAGCTGAGATTTTTAAAATGTTAATTTTAAAATAATGAGAAACCCATTGTACATCAATATAAACAATGCTTTTATTGAACAAAATAACAATATTTTCCAAACCAAAGAATAGTTAACAAGAGTTAACAAGAAGAGCGATGTTATTTTCCCCTTTGTACATTTAACCTTTGGCTATTATCTTAAGACTGACATGAAGACATTTTT
Organism: Papio anubis; assembly: GCF_008728515.1. Lineage (NCBI taxonomy): Eukaryota > Metazoa > Chordata > Mammalia > Primates > Cercopithecidae > Papio > Papio anubis. Next base: position 94,119 of record NW_022163462.1, on the reverse strand, counting down.
GTTTTCCTCATTCTAGTAGTTATCTAGCAATTATCAAAAGTAGTTACGCTAGTTTTACATGATACCCTTTCAGCCTTTACAAAATAATTATTTTTGCCATTAATCCATTGATCTAATGCATGATTTTCAAATATTAAATTACATCATATTTTGGAAATAACTTCATGTGGTCATGGTGTTTTATTATTTTAATTGATTTCTGGTTTATTTTGCTGAGTTTAATTTTGTGAGTTTGGGTGTAAACACTTTCATCTATATTTATAAAATAAATTGTTTCATAATTTTATTTATTTTGTACTACCTTTGTAATTTTTTTTTTTTTAACCTCAGGGCCATATGATTTCAGCAAAATGAATTAGAAACATTTTAATTTTTAGATGTTCTGAAATAGTTTATGTAGCAGGAAATTTTTCTGTTCCTTAAAAATGTGAAAGAAAATATTTATATGATACCTTCCATCTAGTGTCTTTATTGAAGGTATATTTTTTCATTTGTTTTAATGATAATGAGTTATTTTTCATTTTCTAGTTTATTGCTACATATATACATATCTTTATGTAGTCACATTCTGTATTTCTTCTTCTACATATTGCTTACTTGCAACTGTGTTTTATATTTAGCTGTGGGATATACAACTCAATTTATTTTTGTCTTTTAAAAAGCAAACATGGATTAAGTTTTAACTTGTTACTGGTATCATGTTTTAACACAAATACCTATTTTTTCTTATCATGTACTCTCAAGGAAGATCTGCATCTCATCTAACTTCTTATAATAACTTTTTCTGAAAATATTACTAGGTTTGGATTAAATAGAATTTTACTATACACACTATCTGTCTCTCTTTCCATATATCTTTGTTTTATTATCAAAATTATCTTCCATTTCACTTTTTTACTTCTTTTTCTTACTATGCTCTAATCTTTAAATTTCAAATCACAGTATTATAGTATAATTCTTGGAATATGCCCAATATTTTTAAAAATGCAGTTGTTTGAAACTTGTGCTTTATACAGTCTTACTACTAGGAACCTTATTATTTTTGGTTTATTGCTGAAGTAAACACACAGCATATCAGATATCGAATTTGGCAGATTTCTAACTAAATTACCCTGTCACCGTGTTGCTGGAGATCCCATATTCATTGACTCGGTCCACTGCTACATAAAGTAATATAGTTATATAGCAATAAAATGACAGAATAACAGATGGATAATCTATTAGCAGGAACATCAGAGACTAAAAGAGGAGTGCCAGTGGTGCAGTGGTGCCAATCCTGTAGTCAGAAGAATGCTGGAGAAAATATAACTTCAAATGCTGGAGTTCAGCAAGTAGAATCTCAATTATTCAAAAGTGGGAAAAAGTCAGAACATATTCCAGTATTTTAGCAGAAGCTACAAATTTGTAGAGGTTATTATTAAATTAAAATAATTGAGTATGAAGTACTTGCCCACCCATGAACAAATGAAGTAGAATGGGTAGTATTGCTAGCAGAGATATTGAGAGTGAGACTTTGGAGTCAAACAGAGAGCCTGATGATGATTGATTCCCATCTGTTGATAGCGGGGTAACTCTAGACATTACCTAATCTCAGTTTGCACATTTTACTAACATCTACTTCGTAGGGATATGGGGAGGAGCTAGATAATAGATGTAAAACATTTAACAAAATGTTGTTGGTTAGTAAGTGTCAACTCACTGGTAGTTGTATTATCCTAATAGAAACGTTTAAACTAGAACGCTATGAAGCTATGAAGTTAGAAGTCTGACTCATATCCTTGAATTCCCTTTAAAAGATATTATGTAGTCTGGTATGAAATTATATAAAATGGTTCTTTTTTTTTTTTTTTTTTTTTTTGTTGCAGGGTCTTGCTTCATTATCCAGACTGGAGGGCAGTGGCATGATCATGGCTTTGAACCCTTGGGCTCAAGTGATCCTCCTGCCTCAGCTTCCCGTGTAGCTATGACTACAGACATGCCTCACCATGCTGAGTTATTTAAATTTTTTCTTTTTTGTAGAGACAGGGGTCTCGCTATGTTGCCCAGGCTGGTCTCAAACTCCGAGTTTCAGCCAATCCTCCTGACTCCCAAAGCACTGGGATTACAGGTGTGAGCCACCATACCCAACGTAAAATGGTTCTTACAGAATTTTTAGTATTTGATGTATGTACGTACACCTTTGAAACTAGTCTTAAGAGTAAGACTCATTGCACATTTTATCTTAAAATCGTTTTTTAACAGGCTTCATTTTTAGAACAGTTTTAGGTTCACAGCAAAATTGAGAAGAAGCTGCAGAGATTTCCCTTATACCCCTTGACACCCTCTTCCAACACATGTGCATAGCCTCTCCCACATAAAATCTCTCACCATAGTGGTACATTTCTTAAACTTGATATACCTACACTGACATATTATTATTGCCCGAAGTCCAGAGTTTACATTAGAGGTCACGCTTAGTGGGTACATTCAGTAAGTTTTAACAAATGTATAATGACATGTATACACCACTCTAGTGTCATACAGAATATTTGCACTGCTCTAAAAACCTTCCATGCTTTTTTTGCCTATTATTCCATATTTTCCTTATCTCTTGGAATCCCTTTTTTCTGTTGTCATAGTTTTGCCTTTCCCAAAATGTCAAATGATAGCTTTTTTGAGTTTGTTTCTTTCACTTAGTGATATGCATTTAAGTTTCCTCCATATCTTTTCATGAACTGACAGCTAACTTCTTTTTAGTACTCAATAATACTCCATTGTCTGGATATATTATAGTTTGTTTTCCCATTCATTCACTGAACCACATCGTGGTTGCTTTCAAGTTTAGATAATTATGAGGAAAGCTGCTATAAACATCCCTGTGCAAGCTTTTGTGTGGACAGAAGTTTTCAGCTAATTTGGGTGAATATCAAGGAACATGATTCATGGATTATATAGTGAGAGTATGTTTAGTTTTGTAAGAAACTGCCAAACTGTCTTCAGAAGAAGTTGTACCATTTTTTCATTCTTAGTAATAATAAATGAGAGTTCCTGTTGCTCCACATCCTCGCCATTATTTAATATTGTTAATGTTTTGGATTTTGGTCATTCTGTTAGGTATATAGTGATAGCTAATTATTGTTTTAATTTATAATTCCCTAATGAGATATGATGTTAAACATATATTCATAGTTTTTCTTCCAACTGTATATCGTCTTTGTGAGGTGTCTGCTCAGGTCTTGCCCATTTCTTAATCAGGTTGTTCAATTTTTATTATGTATATTTAAAAATTCTTTGTATATTTTGAATAACAGTTTCTTATCAGAAATATTTTTCTTCAAATATTTTCTCTCAGGCTGTGGTTTGTCTTTTCATTCTATTCACAGTATCTCTTACAAACCAGAAAATTTTAATTGTAATAAAGTCTGGCTTGTCAATTCTTTATTTCACAGGTCATGCCTATGGTACTGCATCTAAAAAGTCATTGTCAAATCCAAGGTCATCTAGATTTCCTCCTATGTTACCCTCTGGGAATTTTATAGTTTTGTGTTTTACATATCAGTCTATGATCCATTTTGAATTTTTTTATTTTGTGAGGAGAGTAATGTTTGTCTGCAATCTTTTTTTCTTCTTTTGCATGTAGATGCCCAGTTGTTTCAGAAAATTTGTTGCAAAGACTATTGTTTATTTGTTTGAGATGATGGAGTAAGAGTGACTAAGTAAAAATGAATTTATAAAGATCTGATGACTGTGATTTTTCACTGCAAATGAGAAAAATCCAATCAAAGGTACTTTAAGAAAGAATTTTACTGATGAAGCTAAAGCTATTCTACATAAGATTCTGGATTCTTACCATATTAATACAATGCTTAGGGAATAGACCTTTTCCCAGCATGAATAATATAATATTTGCTATTATGCTATTGGGATAGGAAATGTTGAATAAATGATTTTTCTTTGTTTGTTTGATTGATTGAATAAATGAATAAAGGACTTTCTAGGGTGTACAGTTTATGTGGCATGAAAAAGCTGTGAAAGCTAAGACTGGAGATTATTGTGTTTTGAGGACATTTCTATTAGTTGTATTGCAAAGGGAAGTTAAGTCCCAGATAAATCGATGCTTGCTGAGTTTAGAGACTGTTCAAAGATAGATGTTTTGCAGTTTTTCCATAGGCATCTTTTCTGGCAGACCTATACTTAGTATAATGTGTGGGCTTCTGTGAAACAAATTTTGAAGTTTTCTTGAGTCCTCATAATAATAAAAACCTTTGCAAATACTGATTCAGAATTCCATAGTGGGAATGTGAAAACCCTCCTTTCCTTGTCCGTGCCTTCCCTCACACCTAACTACCTATTTTATTTGGCATATAAACACTTTCCTATAGCCCCAGAGACTCCCATTGACAAATTTATTAAACTTGTCTTATCCAGAATGTTAATGTTTCTGTAAATCTTCACCATCTGTTGTACCATCTAATTGCAAATGTGGAGTGAACATAATTCATGATTTTATCATAATAAATTTAGGTAAGTGATTTAAATGCACTTGAATATTCTTTATTCAAAGCTACATGGATTTTTCAGCCTTTCCTTCTCTCCTAGGAACTGTTGCGAAGCTGTTATTTCCCATTGCCCCTGTGTCACAAAGGGATTTTCTTGAAAAAGTCACTCTCTTTTTAGGCTTGCCACACCACCTCCAAGTGTAACAGACAGTAAATGAGATGCCATTAGGTTAAACCTGAGCTGCCTCCTAAGAAACATGAATAATTGAAACTCTTCACATACATATTTATCTCTCTCTCTCTCTGCTTGTCAGTCACTCATCAATAGCTACCACTCCAAACATACCTGTCTATTACCCAAATGCATTATTTGACCTCTACCTTACCCCTTTATTTCAATCTATAAGAGGGTTTAACACTGCCTATTTTTTAAATATAAATTTTCTTATTATCCTTATAAAAATCACATTTAAGCTAGTTGTTAAAATATTTCCATGGTGCTATTATTAAAAACCACAAGGTTATATTTTGTACATTTCTGAAGTTTCTTCTGTATGTGTTCTGATATATGTGTTATTTAATAGGTAGAATATAAAAAAAAGATTGTTTTCATGAAGTGAGCTGTTCATTGGGAAATAAGGGGACAGATGGTCTAAACCTTTAAATGAAAATATATTCATAGCAGTGTAGCGCTACTAAGCCCTTTTGAAATCCAACACAAAATTCCTTAGCCAGATCCTGCTGTTCTCTTATGCTTCAAGAGACTCTATTTGACTGAACTGCAAAGAAGATCATCTGATGTCACAGTTGAATCTATCCATGGACCATATCATTTGAGTGTATTATAACCAGTCATCAGGCCTCTCCAGTTCTCTGGGTTCTACTCACACCCTCTATGCCAGTATCACAGAAGTAATGGCACTCTATGAGATTACGACTCTATCTTATTCCCTAAAGGTGAGCAACCAGAGGTGGGCTTGTGCTTTTCCTTCCTGTGTTCTCAGGAGCTAGCATAGGGAGTGACAGAGGAGAATGCACAGAATTTGCTTGTTGAATGTTGAATTAGTACCAGGAGCATAATGAATATATCATATGTTGAATGATAAAAAAATTGAAAATGTCTTTAGGAAGACAAGAAAGCCTAAGTTTTCCAAGTGTGTTTTCTTTTTCTCTGATAAATGCTAAGACAGTGTCAGCTAATTTAGCCAGAAAGTGTAAAAACTTACCTGTTGAAAGAGTTTGCTGAAAATATTGGTAGGGATGAGACATCTGACATGTTTGGTAAATTTCTTGCCAATATCTTCACTTTACTTTGGGAGGACATTCCAACAGTGTCCTGTGGCTATGATATTGTACTGCAAAAGGCACTGCACAAAGGTAAAGCAAAGGCCATTTAGAGGTGCTAGGAATTCTGTCATACATTGAACCCTTGATTCCTAGGCAATTAATGTAGTAGGATTAGATTTTCCTTCAACTTTGAAAACACTTCATCAAAAACACTCTGAGTCAGCTGATTCACCTAGATATTTTCAGAGAAATTTATATACAACCCACCCACCGCCTATTTCAATAAAATCAGGGTTAAAAAATATCTCTAAGTGGATCAGAGAGAGAAAGTGAGATTAAAATGTTAAACAAATAGCCCCACATTCAAATGCATGTGTAATTTATTACCATCTTAATGTGAGAGCATCGAATCTAGTTGTACCTTGCAATTATTTTTTTCAATTATTCCACTGCGATTCTATTTCATTTAAATATTTATATGAATAATATTTAATATTCATATTTTCGTAGAAAGTAATTAGAAAAAGCAGAGTAATGTGAAGAAGTTTGCTTATTCTCAAATCTGAGTGATTTTCTAATATTTAGCACCCACATCTCCAAACCAGAGCCTTTTACTCTGCATAACTCAGCCATGTGCCAAGTGGCCAGCTTGCAATAAAACTGCTTCTTAACCAGCTCTGTTCACAGCTAAACACTTGATAATTCTTTCTGTGTTGCTACAGAGCCCTGTGTTGTACCCAATTATCCTACACTCACGCTGCTTTAGAAGTTATTGAGTGTGGAGCTAAAAAGTGAGGAAGATTATTTCTCCTCTTGTTTTTTGACCTTGTATATGACAACTGCAATCAGAGAAATCTTTCTAAGGTGCACTCCTCCAATGGCTCAAAAAGAGGCCCTCATTCAAAAGCTTAGGTATCCTCTGTGAACTTCTACAGGCTGCTACAGAATTAGATTCTGGTCTTAGAATTTGATCTTAGAATTCTACCTGTGCTTTCAAACCATGTAAGTTTAATTTGCTTCTTTGTGATTTTTTTCATAAACAAAAGTAATAATTATTAAATCATGTTAAAAAAGGCATCTATCACATTATATAAAAAGTTATATTTGCACGAATGTGATCCGTGGATGCAGTTACAGGTAGGTAGAGTTTCCAGCATTCTTCTTTCCAAGTGGGAAACCCTCCTCAGATCTTCCTGTGTATTTATCACTGATGACAGCAAGTATTTTCTGATAATAGGTGAAACCATAAGCCAAAATTCTTCTACTTCTGCGTTAGCCAAAATTACAGTGGGGAAAAAAATACGTAAAACAGGCAAGAGTAAGACAATTGTATGTTTATTATCTAAATTTATCATAAGCACCATTGAAACCTCAAGTTAACTTAAGAATTTAACACAAATTTTCATTATTATTTAGGGATAAACAGAGTAATTCCATGAAAAAAACTCTAAATGCCTCGTTTCAGCTGGTGGCATCTTGTTCAGTTATTCATAAAGCTGGGACACAAAATTATCAACCCAGAGAGAAGATTAAATAGAAACTATCATTGATTGAGAATATTCAGTGTGGAAATACTATTTTTTAATCACACCTGACTAAGAGTTTTTATCACTGAAAAAAAAGTAAGAAGTATTTTGTATATAGGTAGTTGTATGTATTTATATGCATGCCAATTTTATAATAAATTGTACCTTCTTTTCTTTTCTTTTTTCTTTTTGGAGACAGGATCTCACTCTGTTACCCAGCCTGGAGTGCAGTGGCACGATCTTGGCCCACTGCAACCTCCGCCTCTCAAGCTCGAACAATTCTCTTGCCCCAGCCTCCCTAGTAGCTGAGACTACAGGCACCACCATGCCCAGCGAATTTTTGTATTTTTTGGTAGAGATGGGGTTTCACCATGTTGGCCAGGCTGATCTTGAACTCCTGACCTCAGGTGATCTGCCCCCATCATCCTCCCAAAGTGCTGGGATTACAGGCATGAGCCACTGTGCCTGACCTGTACCTTATTTTCATCTTAACTGTGAACTCAGCCATTGATCTAATCCTTCAGTTGTTTGCAAAAAGTTCTGACTTAAAACGAAGAAGCTGAATATACCTTATTTCACTACTTTAGTTAAAATTTTAGACAAAAGAAGGGCAATCAGATAAGCATATGGTATTATACGTAGAACACAATACAACATATAATACTATGTATGTACTATTGCTTATCTGACTTTATGTATATGTATACATACAGACAGCTAGATAATTTGCTTTAACCAGATACATTTATATCCATGTTGTCTAATCAATGTTTTTCCAGCTACAGTCTATAACCTGATAGTAGGACACAAAAATAATAAAACAGCAATAGCATGTTTTTGTTTTGTTTTGATTTTTAGATACAGGATTTCACTTTGTTGCCCAAGCTGAACTGCAATGAAGTAGGAAGTACGGCCTCACTGCAGCCTCAAACTTCTGGGGTCAAGCCATCCTCTTGAGTAGCTAGCACTACAGGTGGGCAATACCATGCCAAGCTAATTTTAAAAATGTTGTAGAGATGGGATCTGGCTATACTGCCCAGGCTGGTCTCAAACTTCCAGCCTCAGGTAATCCTTCCACCTCGGCCTCCCAAAGTGTTGAGATCATAAGTGTGAGCCACTGTACCGAGCCCCAGTAGATTTTTAATTTGAAAAAGAAAGAATTAGACTAGAAATACTAGAGTGCATTAGATGTGCTAAGGTAAGTATTGCTTCTTGGAGATGTTGTTTCATATAGATACATGTCTGCATGTGTAATATATACATAAATATGCGTTCACAGATATATTTAAGTAAATATAATATAAAATATGTTTCTTACTGTTGGTAGTAGTTTATAAATTTGGAAAAACTGGACTATATAATACAAAGATGCATAGTCTGATCGAAGACCCAAGATATCTGTTCTACTATTAATAAAATAAGAAAGGAAAGAGACTATAACTGGCACTAAATCCTTCTCTCAGATTAAAGTTTAAAAACCTTTTAGACATAGATTCTTTTCTCAGAGATATTGAGGGAAGAATCTATTGTATATATTTATGAAGTTATCACAAGTATTAAAGACTGGGTTCAGGACTTGAAATTAAAGGTTTTTTTCAGTAGTGAAAGTATAACGTTAATTACAGAAAATTCACATTTTGACTGAGCATGCACGAGTTTGTTTGGCTTTACCTTCAAACACAGATCAGCCTTTGTCCTAGGCACCCATCTTTTAAGCCAATTCCGCCAGAAAGAATCAGCGATGGTCTTAAAAATCTAGACTATTTCTATCTCTAATGCTAAGGTAAAGGCCTCCAGTGAGACAAGCAGATGGAGCCTAAAAACTAGGTCATATAAAGATAAAAATGACAAGCAAGAGCGAACATCATTTTCCTAATAGTTGGATCCATCTTTTCCAAACCTTCCCAAATCAGAGAATCAGTTATAGGTCTTAATTTATCTTACCCAGGAAAAGAGTCAGAAGGGAGAATGTGCAACTGGCCAAGGCTGGAGTTAGGATAAAACCTAACAGTTTCAAGGCATCATACACTTTCAGTTGCTTTAGGGATAGAGTGTGGTGAAGCTGGGTTTGCTCCCAGGAAAGAGCACTCCCCTCAGCTGGTTTCTGTTTTAAAATCTCATTGAAGGAAAATGGTCCTAAGGAGCGTTGCACTTCCAGAGAAACCCAGGTCTCTAACTCTTGTCCTCAATACATTTCAAATTCCAACCACAATTATTAAAATAATGGTTAATAAAATACTTTGTCCTATGGCCTTTCAGATGATTCACACTTAAAAACAAATTTACTGGGAGAAAGATCAACCGTATATATTTTTTGTCCTTTAACCCTTAAACAGATTGATGCTTTGAAAAATTAACTAGGAGGAGTTCCTACTAAGATTTTTTTTTAATTTGGAAGTGTCCCTGTGCTATGATAGTTTCATTATTTGAGTGAATTGATTACTTCCCTATATTTAGTTGACTTTCACTGAGCTTTCTGTTACCTTCTACTGCTTCACGGCTGAATAATTGCAAAGAAAATTTATCTTTCATAGGTGGGAAGCTAAATAATTCTATGATTTGTGGGAACTCTAAAATATTTCTTGAGTCACTCTCAAAGTACCCACAGAGTAGGAATATATATATATAAAGAGAGAGAGAGAGAGTTGTCTTTTTCTTTTTTTTAAGTACTTTTTCTTTGTACTTCTTACAGATACGTTTTGGACATATAAGTGTCAGGTGTTATTATCAAGGGCTATTATGAAGGGCTTTGAAGATCACTTAAAGACTGATATCTGCTGGAGGAGAAAAAGGATAGGAAATTATGGAGGAGTGACTCACAAAGAGTTTGGGTCATATTCCCTTTGAAATTAAAAAAAAAAAAGGAGTGATTTCAAACATTCAGAAAAGTATACAAAAATATATAAATATAAACTGCTGAGATATAAAATGGATTATGCCATTTTATCATATTACCCTCAGGTCTTCCATTCTCTTCTGGATTTTTTCCCCTTTGTTTATTTGTAATAATACATGAGTAAGTTCCTCCCGCCCATCATCTGACCCCATGTTCCTTCTTCCCAGGGATAACCTGTAACATAAGATTGATGTTCTTTCTCCCAGGCATGCATTTTTCTTTCTTTATTGGCATCATCAATAGAAACGAGGACAAATAATATTATTTTCTCCCTGATACGACTGTAGATGGTGTTAAATAAATTAATATATATGAAATGCTTATAACAGTGTTTTACATATATTACATGGCCAAGAAATTTAGTTAGCTAGTAAGTTGTTATTTAGCTACATCTTCACAAACTATATATTACTCTTTGAATGTATTTTAAATTTGATTAGGTTGATTACTGTAAAACTGATGATATTTGACCTTGTTTAATCTATACACAAAAAAGGAATTTTATGTAATTCAACTTATTATATATATAATGGTTCCATTTGTGTATGTATATTGCATTGCATATAACTTTTAAATACAAAATAATGATTATTCATATATCATATCTGCATTATTAATATTCACTGCTTGACAGAATTCCATTTTGTCATCATAACAAAATTTATGTAGGTTTTCTTAACGTGAGTGTCCACTGCATTTCTTCCATATTTTCACCATTATGCAGTGTAGTTATGACATCATTGCATGTACTTTCTTTTTTATTTATTTATTTATTTTTTTAATTTAATTTTATTTATTTTTGAGACGGAGTCTCGCTCTGTCACCCAGGCTGGAGTGCAGTGGCGCTATCTGGGCTCACTGCAAGCTCCGCCTCCCGGATCCTGCCATTCTCCTGCCTCAGCCTCCCGAGTAGCTGGGACTACAGGCGCCCGCCACCACGCCCGGCTAATTTTTTGTATTTTTAATAGAGACGGGGTTTCACCGTGTTAGCCAGGATGGTCTCGATCTCCTGACCTCGTGATCCGACTGCCTCGGCCTCCCAAAGTGCTGGGATTACAGGCGTGAGCCGCCGCATCCGGCCTGCATGTGCTTTCTTATGCATGAGTTAATTCATATAAAGTAAAACCTAAAAGTGGAATTCTCAGGTTCAACAGTATGCATGTCTTTCTTTCATTTCACTGGGAATGGCCAAATTATTTGCTGATGTTTGAACTGACATACATTCTCCTTAGGAATATATTCATAGTGTGCAGCCTGCAAAAATAAGGAGACTTATTTATTCTGCAAGTCAAAGACATTTCAGTGGAGCCTCAAACGTGCCCCTGAAAGAGGTCATTGGGGGGGATGTTTTCAGAAGAGAAATGTAAACTCTAAAGAATAATCAAATGAAAATGCTGCAAATGAAAAACATGGTACAGAAAATGTGCGATCTGGGCCCAGGTGATTTATAGCAAGTTCTTCAAGGGATAGAATTGATTGATACTGGGGAAGTTTTTGAAGGCAATACTATGCATTTTGAGTGCTCTTCATGACTTTATATAGATACAAATTTCTGTCTGAAATCATATTCCTTCTACCGAAAGGTCTTTCTTTAATTTTTCTTGGAGAGTAGGTATCCCTCAGCATTGATCTGAGAAATACTTTATTTCTCTTTTATTAAGAAAAATATTTTCACTAGACATAGAATTTTAAGCTGACATTTTTATTTTGGTTCATTAAAATGCTACTCCTTTGTCTTCCAGTTTGCATGGTTTCTGAGAAGCCCATTGTAATTTTTATCTCTGATCATCTGTAATGTGTATTTTTTCATGTGATTTCCTTCAAAAGTGTCTCTGTCCTTATATAAGCAGTTTGAATATGATGCATCTATGCGTGGTAATTTTCCCTCTTAGTGTTTTCTGAACCTGTTGGATTTATGTCTGTCATTAAGTTTGAAAAAAAAATAAGCTTATTTATTCAAATGTATTCTATTCCATTCTTCACATATTGCAATTATGTGTAAAGAGTCGGATGCTGTTCACACTCTTGGATGCTCTGTGCTGTTTTTGTTGTTGTTTATTTGTGTTTTTTGCTTTCTCACTCTTTTGTACCCTTTGTGTTTAAGTTAGATAATTTCTACTGACCTATCTTCAGGTCTCGTAAATCTTTGCTTGGCTCTATCTAGACTACTGATGAACCTCTCAGAAGTATTCTGTACTGTTTCTTTTTTTTAAAATTTTTTTATTATACTTTAAGTTCTAGGGTACATGTGCACAACGTGCAGGTTTGTTACATACATATACATGTGCCATGTTGGTGTGCTGCACCCATCTACTCATCAGCACCCATCAACTCGTCATTTACATCAGGTATAACTCCCAATGCCATCCCTCTCCCCTCCCCTATCTCCACCACAGGCCCCGGTGTGTGATGTTCCCCTTCCCGTGTCCAGGTGATCTCATAGTTCAATTCCCACCTATGAGTGAGAACATGCGGTGTTCGGTTTTCTGTTCTTGCGATAGTTTGCTGAGAATGATGGTTTCCAGCTGCGTCCATGTCCCTACAAAGGACACAAACTCATCCTTTTTTATGGCTGCATAGTATTCCATGGTGTATATGTGCCACGTTTTCTTAATCCAGTCTGTCACTGATGGACATTTGGGTTGATTCCAAATCTTTGCTATTGTGAATAGTGCCGCAATAAACATACGTGTGCATGTGTCTTTATAGCAGCATGACTTGTAATCCTTTGGGTATATCCCAAAAATGGGATGGCTGGGTCATACGGTATTTCTAGTTCTAGATCCTTGAGGAATTGCCATACTGTTTTCCATAATGGTTGAACTAGTTTACAATCCCACCAACAGTGTAGAAGTGTTCCTATTTCTCCACATCCTCTCCAGCACCTGTTGTTTCCTGACTTTTTAATGATTGCCATTCTAATTGGTGTGAGATGGTATCTCATTGTGGTTTTGATTTGCATTTCTCTGACGGCCAGTGATGATGAGCATTTTTTTCATGTGTCTGTTGGCTGTGTGAATGTCTTCTTTTGAGAAGTGTCTGTTCATATCCTTTGCCCACTTTTTGAAGGGGTTGTTTGTTTTTTTAATTTTTATTTCTAGTGTTTACATGTGATTTTTTAAAAGTAGTTTTAATCTCTCTGCTGAAATCATTCATCTAATCTAGTATGTTTCCTTACTTCTTTATTATACCTTTAACATTTTAATTATAATAATTTTAAATGAGAAATTTCCACATCTGTCATATATGGGTCTGGATTTAATTTTTTTATATTTCTTGATAGTATGCTTTTTTTCTTGCTTTTTTTAAATAGTTGTTTTGATGAAACTCAAAAAATTTCAAGATAACACAGAGAAGCAATTCAGAATTATATCAGATAAATCCAACAAGGAGATTAAAATAATTTAAAAGAATCAATCAGAAATTCTGTAGTTGAAAAATGCAATTGACATACTGAAGAATACATAGACGTTTCTTTTTTATTATACTTTAAATTCTGGGGTACACGCACACAATGTGCAGGTTTGTTACATAGGTGTACATGTGCCATGTTGGTTTGCTGCACCCATCAAATCATCATTTACATTAGGTATTTCTCCTAGTGCTGTCCCTCCCCCAGCACCCCACCCCTGACAGGCCCTGGTGTGTGGCGTTCCCCTCCCTGTGTCTTAATAGCAGAATTGATGAAGTAGACAAAACAGATTTCAAGACCAAAACTGTAAAAAGGGGGACAAAGAGTGCTGTTATATAATGACAAAGGGGTCAATTCAGCAGGAGAATATAACAATTGTACATATGTATGAACCCCAAACTGAAGCAACCAGATATATAAAGCAAATATTAAAACTAAAGAAAAGTTAGACTCCAACAAAATAATAGCTGGAGACTTCGATATCTCGCTCTTGGCATTAGACATATCATCTAGACTGAAAATCAAGAAAGAAACATTGGATGTAATCTGCACTATTGATATAATAGACCTAACAAGTCTTTACAGAACATTTCATCCAACGGCCAGCTGCAGAATACACATTCTTCTCCTCAGCACATGAATCATTCTCAAGGATAAACCATATTTTAGGTCACAAAATAAATCTTAAAACATTCAAACAATATGAAATAATATCAAGCATCTTCTCTGACCACAATGGAATAAAACTAGAAATCAACAGCAAGAGGAATTTTGGAAACTATACAAACATGAAAATTAAACAATGTGCTCCAGAATGACCAGTGGCTAATGAAGAAAATAAAAAGAAATTTTTTTTTTTTTTTTTTTTTGAGACTGAGTCTGGCTCTGTCGCCCAGGCTGGAGTGCAGTGGCCGGATCTCAGCTCACTGCAAGCTCTGCCTCCCGGGTTTACGCCATTCTCCTGCCTCAGCCTCCCGAGTAGCTGGGACCACAGGCGCCCGCCACTTCGCCCGGCTAGTTTTTTGTATTTTTTAGTAGAGATGGGGTTTCACCGTGTTAGCCAGGATGGTCTCGATCTCCTGACCTCGTGATCCGCCCGTCTCGGCCTCCCAAAGTGCTGGGATTACAGGCTTCAGCCACCGCGCCCGGCAAAAAGAAAAATTTTAAATTATTTGAAACAAATGATAACTGAAACACAATATACCTAAACCTATGGGATACAGTGAAGGTGATACAAAGAGGAAAGTTTATAGCTACAAGTGCCCACATAAAAACAAAACAAACAAACAAACAAAAAAGCTTCAAACAAATAACCTGATGATGCGTCTTAAAAAACCAGAAAAGCAAGAACAAATTAAACCCAAAATGAGTAGAAGAAAAGAAATAATAAAGATCAGTGCAGAAATAAATGAAATTGAAACAAATAAACAATACAAAAGATCAATAACAGGAAAAGTTGTTCTATTTTTTGGAAAAAGATGAACAAAATTGACAAACCATTAGCCAGACTAATTAAGAAAAAAAAGAGAAAAGGCACATATAAATAAAGTCAGCAATGAAAAAGGAGGCATTACTACTGATACTGCAGAAGTACAAAGGATCATTATTGGCTACTATAAATAACTATGTGCCAATAAATTGGAAAATCTAGAAGAAATGGATAAATTCCAAGAAATATACAATCTATCAAGATTGAACCATGAAGAAATCCAAAACCAGAACACACCAATAACAAGTAGTGACGACAAAGCTGTAATAAAAAGTTGCCCAGCAAAGGAAAGTCTGGAATCCAAGGGCTTCCCTTCTAAATTCTACCAAACATTTGCAGAACTAGTACCAATTCTCCTCAAACTATCCTCAAAAATAGAGGAGGAAGGATACTTCCAAACTCACTCTACAAGGCCAGTATTGCCCTGATAACAAAACCAGACAAAGACGCACCAAATGAAAGAAAACTTCAGGTTGATATCCCTGATGAATACTGATGCACAAATCCTCAATGAAAGACAAGCAAACTGAATTCAACAACACGTTAAAAAACATTGAAAAGATCAAGACCAAGTGGGATTTGTTTAAAGGATGTAAGGATGGTTCAACATTTGCAAATCAATCAATGCGGTACATTATATCAACAGAATGGAGGGCGAAAACCATCTGGTCATTTTAATTTATGCTGAAAGAACATTTAATAAAATTCAGCATCCCTTCATGAATAAAAACTTCCAAAAAGCTGGGTATAGAAGCAATCTAAAACCTCAAACTATTAAACTACTAAAAGAAAAAATTGGAGAAACTCTTCAGGACATTGCAGTGTGCAAATAATTCTTGAGTAATACTTCACAAGTACAGATACTCAAAGCAAAAATAGACAAGCAGTATCACATCAAGTTAAAAACTTCTTCGTAGCAAAGAAAACAATCAACAAGGTGAAGAGACAACCCAAAGAATGGGAGAGCATATTTGCAAACTACCCATCTGAAAAGAAATTAATAACCAGAATGTACAAGGGGCTCAAACAATTCTGTAGTGAAACAAAAAAATCTAATACTCCAATTAAAATTGTGCAAAAGATCAGAATAGACATTTCTCAAAAGAAGACCTATTAATAAAAATGGCAAATAGATATATGAAAAGGTGCTCAACATCACCTATCAGAGAAATGCCAATCAAAACTACAATGAGATGGCATCTCACTCCAGTTAAAGTGGCGTTTATCTAAAAGGCAGGCAATAACAAATGCTGGCAAAAATGTGTGAAAAAGGGAAAGCTTCTACACTTTTGGTGGTAATGTAAATTAGTACAACCATTGTGGAGACCACTTTGGTGGTTCCTCCAAAAACTAAAATTAGCATTACCGTATGATCCAGCAATTCCACTACCAGGTACATATCAAAAAGAAAGGAAATCAGGATATTGAGGATATATCTCCACTCTCATGTTTGTTGCAGTACTGTTCCACAACAGCCAAGATTTGGAAGTAACTTAAGTGTCCATCAACACATGAATGAATAAAGAAAATATGGTACATAAACTCAATGGTATACTATTCAGCCATAAAAAATAATGTGATCCTGTCATTTGCAGCAACATAGATTGAACTGGAGATCATTAAGTGAAATAAACCAGGCAGAGAAAGATAAACATGGCATGTTCTCACTTCTTTGTCAGATCTAAAAATTAAAACACTTGAACACATGGAGATGGAGAGTAAAAGAATGGTTACCAGGGGCAAGGGTAGTAGTGGGATGAGGGGGAAGTGGGAATGCTTAATACATTCAAAAAATTGTTAGAATGAATAAGAACTAGTATTTGGCAGCACAACAGGGTAACTATAGTGAATGGTAATTTAACTATACATTTAAAAATAACTTAAAAAGGCCAGGTGCGATGGCTCATGCCTGTAATGCCAGCACTTTGGGAAGCTGAGCTGGGCAGATCACGAGGTCAGGAGTTCGAGACTAGCCTGGCCAACATGATGAAACTCCATCTCTACTAAAAATACAAAAATTACCCAGGCGTGGTGGCATGCCCCTGTAATCCCAGCTACTCAGGAGGCTGTGGCAGGAGAATTGCTGGAACCTGGGGGGCAGAGGTTGCAGTGAGCTGAGATCATGCCATTGCCCTCCAGCCTGGGCGACAGAGTGAGACTCCATCTCAAAATAAATAAATAAATAAATAAATAAATAAATAAATAAATAAATGTAACTGGATTGTTTGTAACATAACTGATAAATGCCTGAGGTGATCGATATTCCATTTACCCTGATGTGATTGTTATACATTGTATACCTATATACATCATGTACCTATTTAAGTACCCCATAAATATACACCTACTCTGAACTCACAAAAATTAAAAGTGAAGAATAAAATTATATATATACATATGATATATATATGCATACAAGTTGTCCTTTATTATTTAGATAAATGTCTTCTTGCAAGTTTAAAAATAAAACAGAATATTGAAAATTGAGTATTGAATTTCCCCTGGGTCATCCTTATTGATTACTAGATTTTTTTTAGAAATTCTTTTTTTGTGTGTGTGGGTACACGGTAGATGCATTCCATCAGCTGTTTTGATACAGGCATGCAATATAATATAAGCACATCATGGAGAATGGGGTATCCATCTCCTCAAGCATTTATCCTTTGAGACACACATAATCCAATTACACTCAATATTATAAAATGTACAATTAAGTTATTATTGACTATAGTCACCCTGTTGTGCTATCAAATAGTAGGTCTTATTTATTCTTTTAACTATTTTTTGCACCCATTAACATCATTGGTCAATTATATTTTCTGCTTATGCTATGCATTGGCATTTTAAGGAGAAACTCTCTCCTATGATATTTTGACTGGGATGGAAGCATTCAGTTGTTTTTAGTTGTAAGGGCTTCAGTTTATTCTAGATCCTATTGTATTTTTGTTCTAAGGTTCTGTCAGCATATTCACTCACTGAGAAGAATATCTAACAAAGGGGCTATTTTTCATTTGAGTTTTGCTTGCTTATTAAATCCCCTATTTCTGGTTAAGGCTGTTTACACAAAGTGAAAAAGTGAGAAGTAAACATGTTCCCATTTGCTTCAGGATTTACTCCTGAGTGTTATGTCCAGTTGTTAAAGAGCCTATACTTCAAGTTTCCAAAGGACAGATTATTTTCTTTCCTACAGGATTTTATTACATGTATTAGTCTGTTCGCACACTGCTAACAAAGACATACCCAAGATGGATAATTGATAAAGAAAATTAGGTTTAAAAGACTCACAGTTCCACATGGCTGGCAAGGCCTTACAATCATGGAGGGAAGTGAAGGAGGAGCAAAGGCATGTCTTACATGGCAACAGGAAAGAGAGCATGTGCAGAGGAACTGCCCTTTATAAAACCATCAGATCTCATGAGACTTATTCACTATCACAGGAACAGCACGGGGAAAAATCTGCCCCCACGATTCAATTACTTCCCACTTGGTCCTTCCCATGACATGTGGGGTTTAAGGGAGCTACAATTCAAGATGAAGTTTGGGTGGGGACACAGCCAAACCATATCATTAGAGTTAATGTAATCTATTTTCATTAGGAAGATTATGAAAATATTTATCAAAAAACCTTGTTTAACATCTAAAGCTTTTCTAAACCCTTCTGGTTTTCTGTACCATTTGAGATGCCATCACTGACCCTCAGTGTTTTTCTACCTCTGCCTTTTCCATCCCAATTTATGCATGCAGAATTATTTGTATTATGAACTAATTGATTTAGCTCAGGGAGCCCTGTCATGAATGAATAAGTTCAAAATATTTATCTTAATCCCTAAAGCATTTTTTAAATGCAGATTACCTAATAGAAGGCAGAGAATGAGGAATATGGTAACTAAAAATTGATGGAATGTATAGAAAACAAATAGCAAGATAGTAGGCTTAAGCACATCAATATTTTCAGTAAATGTAAACAGGTTAAGCACCCTAATTAAAAATCAGATACTGTCAGTCTTGACAAAAATGCAAGACCCAGTTATGATGTTTATAGAAGAAAGACATTTTAAACATAGAGACAGAAATTTGAAAGTTAATGATGGGAAAAGACATTTCATATAGATACTAAGCATATGGAAGCTATATACAAAGTAGACTTCACGACAAGGCATATTATCAGAGATAAAGAGTAATATTTCACAATGAGAAAAAGTCAATTCATAAAGAAGACACAATTTCTAGAATTTGTATTTGTTCTGTCCTTCAATTCAGTCCATTTATATTTATGTTCTCTTATCCTTTCCTTAATCCTTTAATCAATATATACACACAGGAGTATGATTTCTCTGTGAATTCTATTCCTCGTGCACTTGGGACTCTAATCCTTTGTTCTGTCTCAATTTCCTTTTATTTTTGTTTTGTTTGTTTCATGCCTGCAGATTTTCTCTCTTATGACAAATACAATTTATTTCTCATGGAAATTTTTGTCATGTTGCCTTAGCCAGATTTATGTTTGTGTAGGCTAAATTAAGGCATTTATTTAAATTTCAACATCTCTTTCTCTCAGGAACCCAAAACTTCATTTACTTTTTTCACTGTGGTCACTGAAAGCCAAGCCTTTAGCATGCAGTTTGATAACCAGTTCTTCCCAGTTCCCTTCATAGTAACTTTCACACCAGGCTACCAAGAATAAAATAAAGAGAAAACAAAGCACCTTGCAATATAAAAAGGTCCTAGAACTAAGACTTGAGACATTTCAAATTGATGGTGGTGAAGATGGGAATGAAAAGCAAACAAGAGAGGAAAAAATGAAGAAGTATCATCTCCTTCAATCTAATACTAATCCTTTCTTTCTTATTTTTTCTCTTTTTTTCCCCCCTGGATATCATGGCTTTCTATCTTTTCAGGAAACTCACAGTATTGATTATCCTTTCTTGTGTTGGCTACCTCTTTCTATATTATTGGTGTTCTCCCTCAATACAAAAATAAGCTTAAATTTCCTCCAATATTTAGTTACTTAGCATTCCTGGAACTGGGAAAGTAACAGTTGAACACAGATCTAAAGGATAAGTTTGAATAAACTGGACAAAGGGCAAAGGTTGCAGGAGAAATATGCAAACCTCTTGTGTAAAGGTCTTGTGGTGAGAGGAGTGAATATCTCACTTATTTCAAAGCACTGAAAGAAGAGCAGCAGGCTGGAATCAGTGAGATCCAAGGGAAATGCTGCATTCTATGAGACTGAAGAAATAGACACCTGATGTGTCACTGGGGCCTTGCCCATCATGTTATGGATTTTGTTCTTCTTCCTAATGGCAAAAGAAAATGGTTGAAACATTTTTAACACTTTATTTTTAATTAAAAACTAAAAATTGTATATATTTATGGGGTATACTGTGGTATCTTGAAATATGTTTTCAATGTGGAATGAAGACATTTAAAGGAGATTAGCACAATTATACTAGAATTTCCAAATCATGTTTAAAATGAGGGATTCTGGAAGAGATACTCTTTTTGCATATTCTCTACATT
The DNA here is from genome assembly GCF_008728515.1 of Papio anubis. NCBI lineage: Eukaryota > Metazoa > Chordata > Mammalia > Primates > Cercopithecidae > Papio > Papio anubis. The sequence goes on along the minus strand of NW_022163462.1, from coordinate 73,514 downwards.
GTTTCTCAACTCTTATGTGCTAATTTCCTATATGCTACCACAAACTTTTACTACAAATTTGATTGCTTAATGCAACCCATATTTATGACCTTACTGTTTTGGAGGTCAGAAGTTCAAAAAGGGCCTCACTGGACTGAAATTAAGGTGTTAGCAGGGCTGTGCTCCTTATTAAGGCACTTGGTGAGGATCTGTTTCCATGCCTTTTCTTGATTTTTACATTGCTGGCATTTCTTAGCTCATGGGCCTTTCCTCCATCCTTAATGCCAGGAGCATACACCTTCGAATTTCTTTCTGATTCCTACCATCTGCTTCCATCATCGCATCTCCCTCTCTGAGTCTTACCGCTTTACCTGCCTCTTATTAGAACACTTGTGATTATTTTGGAGCCATATGGATAATCCTACTTCAAGATTCTTAATACATCTGAAAAATCTCTTTTGCCATATAAGGTAACAACATGTTTGTAGTTTCTGGGGATTGGGATGTAGGCGTCTTCAGGAAGAAGAAACATTTTTCTGTCAACAACATCTTTTTTCATAAGTTTTATCACAGTTTGTGACTATAGGATTTTGTGGTTATTGCACAATTATCTTCTCCTCTAAACTCTAAACCATAGAGGCCAGGTCTCCAGCTTATAGTATTTATCATTGTGTCCCCAGCACTCACTACCATAGTGTCTGGCTCTTAATCAGTGCTCAGTAACTGTAGATTGAATGAATACATGAGTGTCTTAAAAGTAAGATTAGTTTATTCGGGAAGCAATGGATATGTTTGTGCCAATGTTTTTATACATCTCAACAGTGATGTTTAATCACATTGGGATAGTTACAGTTGACCTCAATTATTTTAGCCCTGTGTTTACCTATAGTCCAAATTCAACTGATTAATTACATATAGAAGTATTGATTACCCATTTTGAGACTTTGTGCTTCCAACTCTATGCCGTGAGTGATAGAACTAATTGCCTAATTATAACTATTCTTATAATATTCTGTTTTATAAAATGTCAATGACTGAAATCATTACTCTGACTGTAATGTAGCTAAACCAAGTGTTACTTATAGTCATTTTATTATATAATTCAATTGTAAGTGTTTTAGAAATTGCTAGCTTTCTAATTTCTAATACACACTAATTTTTCTGACACTATCTGTTTTAGAGTTGTAATATTAAATCAAATGTTTGTTGATTTGGTTTAAAATATCATGCGAGCTTGAAGGTTTCTGGAATATAACCTGTATTTTTAACCTTTGCAAAAGAAAAAAAATCTCTACTGTATTCTCCATCACCTAAGTACGCAAGTCATCACTGATCTCTCCTTTTTTATTGCCTCCCTATCTGATCAATCACCCAGTTCTCTCAAAGATTTCTTAGGCCATTTTCTTCTCTATATCCCTCCTTTGGTTCATATTCTGATTATCTCTTACAAGAATACTGTAACACTCTATGAACTGGCTTCCCAAATTCTTGAGATGCTTCATTATATAACCTTTCTGTAGGTAATGTAGGTTACTTTTCCCTCTTTATGGAGGTGTTCTTCAGCATGAGATTTATTACTTTTAATTAAATAACACTAAAAAAATAGAAAGTCATTCAGGTCAAATAGAGGTAAATTCCAGTCAAATAGAAGTGGATCACAGATTTTTAGTTAAGGAAATTAGGTTTTCATTTTTTGGCATGTGGGTCAAACATTAAGAAAATATATTTATATATGTTGCTTTAGTCATACATGACAAATATACAACAAGAGAAATAGGCCCAAAACAATCAGAAGTCTCAAGTCTGAATCTATACCTCTCTATCAACTGTATGTATGATGCTGGGTATAGCATCTGTCTGCTGATTCTCAGTTCTCGTGTCTGTAAAATCATTGATAAAAATGAAATTGGTGTAAGATTAAATGTACCTCTGCAGACACTTAGGCTCTTGAAGAGTACCCCCATCCTTGGTTTGGCTTAATAACGAAGATTTCATGGACATGTAAGAGAACAGCTGTGCCATACATGTGAACTAAATATTTGAAACAGGATCCTCAGGCTACCACAATTTCTTGTCTCTAGTTTTCCCTTCTGTCTTTTCATTGCTTTTTCTGAGTGTTATTTATGAAATGGTGACCTCATTTTATGTAGCATTTTTATTTTTGACAGTGCCTTGCTCTGTCACCCAGGCTGGAGTGCAGTGGCACAATCTCTGCTCACTGCAACCTCTGTCCCCTGGGCTCAAGCGAGCCTCCCACCTCAGACTCCGACTGAAACCACATGTGCCCACCACCACGTCTGGCTAATTTTGCTAATGCTTTTATTTTTTATTTTTTATTTTTCATAGAGACGTGGTTTCACCATGTTGCCCAGGTTGGTCTCCAAGTCTTTAGCTCAAGCAATCAGCCTGCTTCAGCCTCCCTAAGTGTTAGGATTACAGGCTTACATAGCCTTTTAATAAAACCCTTCAATGAACTTGAGAAATGATCCAAACCCCCTTTTTTTGTGGTATCTAGGTCCTCCAGGATGTGGCTCCTATTTACCTTTCAAATTTTATCTTGTACTGTTCTCTCCCCTCTATGTGATATTCTGAGAAAATGCAAGCATTTAAAGCACCTCAGTATTTTCTTTTTCCCCTTTCACACCTCATCACATAAAATTTCCTCAGCTTAGGATTCTATTTTTTTCTTGTTTCATAATGGATGTGTGTTTCTCCTTGAAGGCTTCAACTCAACTGTGCTACTTTTCTGCAAAATCTTTTCAGACTGACAGTTTGTAGACATGCCCAAGCAGTGTTGATTATGATTTACTTTTTGCCAACATTGTATCTCATAACATAGGGCATAGTGTAATTCATTTTTGTGTTGGTTTTCATTCATAATTAGATCCCAAAGCACTGGGTTATGGAAGCCATGTATATACATTGTGTCCCTGTGTCTAGCACAACATTTGACACATGGTGTTCAGTAAATATCTCTTGAAAATAAAATGAATTCTGTGTTTAGGTCTAGGCTGAGCATGATCCAGTTTTGAGGGATAGGTTCAGGCAGGGCATTAAAGTATTAGAAGACTGTAAGTGATATCACCTTTTGAGGAACAGGATATTTTCCAATGGGTTTTAAAATAAACAATATATAGAAATAATTAACTCAGTCAATGGTCTTTTTATTTAGATAAGCTAAAAGATTTTAAAAGGCTTATATTTTGCAATTTGACTAAAGTCAGCATGTAGAAATGTTTTGTTGAGATGGAGGCATTTTGTTTGTTTGCCAGAGGAGGAGGGAAGTTCTGATAAATAGACTGTACCATGAATGAATATAAAAAAGACATATTTTCTAAAACGTAGATGCTTTAGATGTCAGTCTTTTAATTTAGGGAAGTACAGGTCCAGCATGGCTCTATGTTTGATGCTTAGAATGGTTTCTTCTCACTCTGGGACCCTTTTCTACAGAGTCAAATGAAGCACAGAATTCTTGAAGCATGTTAGTTTTCCCATGGGAGGATTCAGTATCTTTTCATTGAGTTGGAGGTAGATTCATTAGGACATTTGCCTTATATATGTAGAGTAATGTATTTCCTTAGAATCAGAATCAGTGTTGGGACCAGAGTTGGAACAGGTAACAGCATGCATGTTTCTGTTTTTATTTATTCTGGTGCATGCCTCTCGTATGAAAAGTCTTGTTTATTCAAAAGCTAAGAAGTATAACTGTCAAATTGTAACATATTTTCATAAAGACATCCAAAATACTGAAAAAAAATATATATATATGTATAGCTGTAATCATAGATGACAAATATATGACAAGTGATATAGGCCTAAACTTACAACCAGGAGTCTCAAGTTTGAATCTATACCCCTCTATCAACTGTATGTATGATGCTGGATATATTGTTTACTGATTCTCAGTTCTCATGTCTGTAAAATCATTGACAAAATTAAAATTGGTATAAGATTAAATGTGCATACAGAACTTATAAAAAGCTGATGTCTTACAGAAGTATACTATAATTGTATCATTAGTAAAGTATTCATAAAAAATTAAAAATCTGAAACTATTATAGATCAGGGCCGATGTGCAGCATACATTATTGTTTGATAGAGCCTACTCTATCTAGTTCAGTATGCAGGCCATAGAGATTATTAAATACTGTTAATATCAATCTTCCTATAGAAGCTTTTGCTTCCTGTTTTACAAGTGTTCAATGAGAAGTAGTTGAATGTTGCTCACCTTTAATATGAAGATTTCGATGTTCTTACAAGTTAGATTATTATAAAGTAAATGAGCTGAATTCAGAGATTCTAAAAAAAATAACATTGCTGCTGGTAGTCAGAACTTCCCTGGTTTTGTAGTAAACCAATAGAAGTAAATAAGATAATATTTGTGGGGCCTCTTGTAATCTGCAAAGAGTTATACAAACAATTGAGTATGTGTGTATGTGTATAAATATGTACATATATGTGTATCGAATGTGAATGTCTGTAGAAAAATAATGTTTACAGGAAATTTTACAAATTAGCTATAATGTATTTATTTTAGATGGATCTCTAACTTGCAGTGGCTTTGAGTTTTCAGCCAGTTATATTCAAAGAAGCATCACTAAATAGTTGTTCCAGTTAGTTAAGCTTGTCAATGCAAAACATACCATGAGCTAAGATTTACTAAGGTTTCCCTACGATACTTATTTGTTATGAGACTGAAATACTAGATAAGTAACATACCGAGGAAGAAGGACCTCCAGGACTTCAGGAAAGAAAGATTTCAAGCCTGTAGTTTTGAAATGCCGGTACAGACAGCTTGAACATGTGGCGAATGTAACTTAACTTCACAAAGATTTGTTCAATTGCCCAAGTGTTGTATTTCAGCATTTTAAAATCTATTTTAAAAATATAGAATTTAAAAACTATGTAGGGTTGCACACATGCTGGAATAAGCCAGGTTGTGTGTATGTGTGTGTGTGTGTGTGATTTTGTGTGTGTGTGTGTGTGATTGTGTGTGGGTGGGGTGTGCATGAGAGAGAGAGAGAGAAGGACTGGTATATTTTCTTGGACATGAATAACTATAGTCACATTTTTTATTATCTTATGGATTTAGTTAAAACTTTATTCTGTCCTATAAAACTAAGAAATTATTTTCACTTTGAACCATGAGCCTAGAAAGGTTCAAGACACGATGGAGTGATCAATGGAGTGGCAACTTAAGAAACTTTATTTTCACTGAAATCACTTCTAAGGAAAGAAATTAGAGATTCTCTTAAACAGGGTTTGATGGCAGAATACAGTTACCATATGCTGGACATTGGAATACATGGTATAAATATGTTATTTTTATCATTATCACCGGAACCCTGTGAAGTAGTATAATTAGCTCCATTTTACACATGAGAAAAGACTTAAAATATAAATAAGTTATCTAAAGTCTCATAGATAGGAAGTGGCAGTTCCACTTCTTGTTATCCATTTTTCCCCATTATTTTCATCTTTAGCTTATATAATGTGGGCCCTTATCATAAATAAAACCTTCCAAATACGCTCAACACTTTTGATTCTTCCTTTCATCCCACTCCAACAGAATAAACCAATTTACTTGATTTGTTTAATCATGCAGTTGAAAGCTGTACTTCTGAACAAAATAAGAAATATTTAAATCACTATGAACAATATGTTTTTTAAGCTTGATAGTATCAATTCTGAGAAATATCATTGGTTTATGTACTGTTAAGAAATAAACAAACATATGCCTAAGTAAATACCAATACATTGTTTAATTTTCTATTGTTGTGTAACACATCACAAATTTAGGGACTTAAAACGCACAAAATGATTATCTCACAGTGTATTTAGGACAGGAGCCTAGATCCAGGTTAGCTAAGCCCTCTGTTCAATGTCTCAATGGTCTGAAATCAAGGTATTTAGTTGCTGCCTCTGGTATTTGCCACTGCTGCTTTCAAATTGGATATTGTTTCTACTGCCATTTCCATCAAAACAAAGATATTTCAGGGCCTCTTTTGTTATTTTGTCATTAATTTCTGATTTAATACCCAAAGCCGACACAGCTGCTTGTTGAATGTAATTTGTGTGTCTGGGCTTTTGCTGCAAGGGAGGCTGGAAAAGCTATCATAGGGACAGAACTCTTTGTGACATACCATAGAATCCTTTTAGCTTGTTTAAGCAAAAAAAAAAAAAAGAAAAAGAAAAAAGAAAAGAAGGAAGGAAGGAAGGAGAAAAGAAAAGAAAGAAAAAGAAAGAAGAAAGAAAAGAAAGACAGAAAAGAAGCAGAAAGAAAGAAAGAAAGAAAGAAAGAAAGAAAGAAAGAAAGAAAGAGAGGGAAAAGAAAAGAAAGAAAAGAAAGGACGGAAGGGAGGAAGGAAGGGAGGGAAAGAAATAAGGAAAATAATAATAGCCAACTCTCAGAATATTTGGGACGGTGAAAACAACCAACTGTGAATGCTATATAGCCATACAATAAAATCAATGCACTTTTGCATTGTGAGATACTGTTACAGATTGCTACTTAGCACTTCTCTGGCTCAGGACTGGAAACCAGATGCTCTATTTCAGTTGCCTCACAAAAGTTTACATACGTCTACCTCTGCCATACGGCTTACAAAAATATCTGATCACTGCACACCCAGCCTCTACCTCATCTGCAACCAAGACTTATGTGAAGTTATAAGACTTGTAGAATCTCGGTTATATACCTGCCCAGTAGTTATAAGAAAGTATGAGGAATATATTTTTTAGTTTCCCAGCTTCTAAAATAGAGGAGGACAATATGTAAGCCCACTAAAATGGAAGTGAAGCAAATAAACCTGCAGTATCCATCATAAGTGTAATAAGTACTTTTAGATTAATAATGAAAACTACTTTCCATCAAGATGTACAAAGTATTTCCTGAACACAAGAGTAGGGTTCAAATGCTAGACAGATCCAAAATGATAAATGTTCACGAGGGTGAGAGGAGTGAGCCCTCATCCAGTGTGCAAGATTTAAGGAATCACCAAACAAAATCAATATAAAGATTGCTTTAATGTCATATTAAAAAATAAAGGCATGAAAAACAGTCATAATAAACAAAAAGTCAAAATTTGAAATAAAGGATCAATACCAGTGCCATGTGCACCATATTTGGGCTGAGGCAAAATGGGAAGTCAGCAATACCGATCCTATCTTAAGTGCCTTGCCCATCCTTGAACGGGAATAGCACTTCCCTGAGTTCACTGTATTCTGAAAAGTGGCTGCCAGTAGCACTGTGAGCACCTGTCACTAGCTTCGCCACTGCAGTGAAAAAGAATTTCTCTTTTCTGTCATGTGTATATGAATCCCACAGAATATACTGATTTATTCCAATGGGGTCATTGTCCATTTGTGACAAGCACTTTGACTAGAGGGATGGGGGCACTCTGAGCAACCATCTTTGGGCTCCAAGACTAATAACCTCTCTAGGACATGTGGTAGGGGGAGAGATTCCCCAAAGCAACTAGAAGAAGAGGAATGTAAAAATGTAGTGGGCACAGAAAAGGTTAACGTGACAGTTTGATGTGTCCAGATTACTGTGAGAATCACTGTTCTGCGCTTTTCATCTCCATTCTTGCCTCCTACTCTCTATCCTTTAAGTAATATCCAGATCAATCTTTAAAATGCAAACCTGATTCTATATTTCAGATTGCAATCCCCCACATTGCACTTAGGATATGATACCAAACCTTTGCATGATCTCCTAAACCTGCATGACCTAGCTTCAGTATTACTTCTAAAGCTTTTGTTTATTCCACACTCCACCCACTGGCTCACTCTGCTTTGTCTCTCTAGGATGTTCCAGTGCACTGACTTTGTTCACATGTCAGCAATTCACACATGCTTCTCACCTAGATAACTACTTATTCTTTACATCTGAGTTAAAAAATCGCCTCCTCAGCTAAGTCTTTTTTGACACCCTAATTTAAAATTATGTTGTTTCTCACTCATAGCACTTACCATGTTTCATAGTTACATAATTATTTTCTAGGAATATTTCATGTACCCATCGTCCACCCCCAACCTTACTAGATTCTGAGGTCAATAATAGTAGGCATGTAACTGTTTTATTCAATTATGTTTCCTCATCTCCCACTTTTGTATGCTGTCTGACACATAGCAGGTGCTTGGTAATGTTTTTGTTGAATTAAAATAGAAATTGAGTCCCAGTTGAATATAGAATGAACTTCTTTCCTGCTTACTTCCAAGGCTAATTTTCTGTCATTTTTATTTTTCTTCTTAGGCCACCATTATTCTTGGAATAAATTATCTTTTGGTTAAGTTAGCCAGAATTGGCTTATGACCAGACACAACCTTAAGCGTTATAATTCCTCGTAGGGAATTGAGAGATTTTATTTTTAGAAGCAGGGTGAAGGCAATAAAGGGCTGTTTCAGCTTCTCAGCATTTTCTTTGACCTCTTCATCTCTGCTTTCAAGTGTTTCCTTAATTCTTTTCTAGAATATCTCCAACTGCTACCTTAGCCAAGATCCCAAAACTAATCCCAATAGAGACAAGACAAGTTTCACGTCTTCAAACCTCTATCACCCAAGTGAGCTACATGTTACTTTCTAAATACGCTATACAACCTTGGTACATTTTGCTTCTTCTCTTTAGAAAGTCCTTGTGATGTGGCACAACCTACTCACCCACTTCATCCACTGGTTGACTTTTCACTTATCCTTTGGGTCTCAGATTAGGCATCTCTTCCGGGAAGGCTTTACTCTTTGCATCAGAGATTGTTCGAGGTGTCCGTCTAACATGTTCCTCTAGTCCCTTGTACTTTTCTCAGTTAAGGAACTTGCAAAATATTTAATTGCCTGTATGCTTGTTTTCTCCTCCCACTGTCTCCTGTGGACTCCACTGTACACATTGTATTCCCAATACTTTGGAACCTAGTACATTACAGGGATCCATTAAATATCTATGCACTACACAAAGCAGGAAAACAAAACTTTCAAATGTCCTCAGTGCCAACTTACCTATTTGACCTTTCATTTTTTGCAACACACATGCGCACACATACACACACACACACATAATGCACAGATGCACAGCTTGGAATTGTCAATATTGGCTTGGCCTATGTTTTTCTCCTCCTTGACTCTTGTTCCTCCACAGTCAATTATTGATGGAGGCATAATTTACCATACACTTTCAGTGAAATACCCACCTATCAACCAGGTAGGTGGGTATTCTCATAGATTCTAACCCATGCCTATTACACACATCCTGCTGACTGTAGTGGTGATAGAGTAAAGATCCATTTAATGTAGTTTGTTGGGAGGATGGGGAGGAATAAACTTGAGAAATTCAAAAGATTTTGGTGATAGAGTTTTAGATAGATTATAAAGTAAAATAAATATAGCAAAGTCCATGAAAGAAGATGCAAAGTACATTGAGGTTATATATGTACCCGCCTAACAAAAAGTATTGTAATAGATGCACGTATTTCAACTCTTCACACAGAATATCTCTATATTCTTGCAAAGTCTTCATTAAGATATTTCTCTATATTACAGAACTGCTTCCAAATATGTCAACTTTGGTTCAGTATCTCTCTGAAAGTAATTGAAGCTTTGTTAAAATGACATTTAGTAGCATGTCCCTTATCCTGTATTTTCTTATCTTGTACTTATAATAACTTTCTCATAAAATGTATTTATCAAATTTTAATATTAATTCAGTACTGCTTCATTTATTTTTTATTGAAACAATGTAATTAAAGGACCTACTGGAAATGCCATTCATATTAATGAAACTGTTAACTATTAAATTGTAGAAAACTTAATGTCTTTGCTGGTATATTGATGCCAAAGTGAACCAACTCTAAACTTACCCAATAATTGAGAAATTCTACTTCCTTATTTTTTATGCAATAAGAAATAAAAATACTGAGTCAGAAAAATCCACCTAATGCTTTGTAGCATCACAATAGGATAATTGACTGTATTTTTTAAATCAGTAGCATGAGAATTACAGCATTTGAAATCAGCTTTATGTTGATTTTAGTCATTGAAAATGTGCTATTATTTTTGAATATTTTTCAAATATTTTTAAATATTTTATTTTTCTAAATTTTCTATGGCATATATATATATGTGTGTGTGTGTGTGTATATATATATATATATGTAAAACAAAATGACTATGGAATTAGCAGCCTAAATTTAAACAGATAAGGGAACATTTTTCAACTTCTCTCTTTATCAGAAGAGTGTACAGTAAAGTGCTTTGTCTCCCCTCCCTTTCTGATCTCTTCATTTTATCCTTGGGACTGCTTATGTATTTTGTAGTTTGAATCTTCTTAGAACAGTAAAATGTGTCTGAAGCATGCTGATATTATAGAAATACCTTGAAAAAGATTCTCAGTAAAATATACAATGGAATTTCTACACTTTCAAAACCATTTTAATTCTGACTGATATCCTGCTGGTAAACGGAGTAAAGACATGAAATATCCTATCTAGTACCATTAATCTTACAAATAGACTCTGAGTGAATAGTATGCTATTAGCGTTATTTGCTGACAGAGAGCAGAACTGGCCAGCTACTTAAATCACTTCCAGCTAGTTATCATTCCAGGACATTTCTCTTTGCTCACTCAGAGCATTTTAGGATATATGGCTTTTTTACCTAAAGTGTAATAAAAAACATATAAACAATTGGAATGGCCAAATAGTCCTTTCAAGTATTATGACTCCTAAAGAGTTGATATAGGTTTCCAGATCACTGCAGCTTTTCTTCTTTTCCTTTACCCTTGAGCAGTGAGTGTTAACCTTGAATAGAGGGACACTCAATATGTCAAAAAGCCTCAGAATGTTTCAATTGTTTTCCATGCTGCAGTTTAATTCTTAGCCTGATGTTTTCCAAGTCAGTCAACCACCTTATAACAGCAATATGTCCACAATAGCCAGTGAGCTTGGAATGAAACCGCAACAATACGGACTCTCTGTGATGTTTTTTTTTGTTGTGAATTCTGTAAGATGCTATGAAGATGAGATTTCTGACAAGGTGGTCCCTCAATTATGACAGCCGTAACTTCTTTGAGACGTTGGCTGAAATGAATACAAATTGCATTCAAATTCACCACAGTGCAATTTTTTGGCAAAATAATATTCAATGCACATGTTTTGGAAAATAGTGATGTTCACTTGTTCACTGAGTAAGGAACTTGGTAATTTTGACTTGTTTCATTGAGAACTTATTTGGATATTTTAAGCATATTTTTCATTTGTTATAAGTAGGATGGTACAGGACTTTGTGAAAAGGTTAGTTGAGATAATTGGGTGGGGGTATTTAAGGATGAGAGAGAGAGAGAGCAAGAGAATGAAATTAAAATTTGAATTTGACGATACTTAAGTCTTGGGAGCACGTACTATCTCAGGCTCTATTCTAAGTGCTTTATATACATATAACTGCGTGGGATAAACAGCTTTTTTATCCTTATTTCATAGAGGAGAAATGGAAAACTGAGGAGACTAAACATCATGCCCAACGTCATCTAATTAATTGAAAGTCAGCACAAAATCAATGCAAGCTGACTTTAATACTGATGCTCTTAAGTTCTAGGTTAACATATAAAGCTGTATCTTGTGTTTCTTTTTTTTTCCTGAGAAGCTGTATTTTACCATGGAAAGATTGCAGACTTGCAGTTCAATTAAAAGGCCCAGAATGCAGAAACATCAGCAATAATTTTTGAAAAGAATCCTCAGATGGGGAAACTACCACTAGAATAACTGAGCACTATCCACCTTTTTCTTTCCTACATCTGCTCATGATTCAGTATCCTAGCAGAGAGCAGCACTCAGCCGATCTTAGATCAGAAGCCTGTTCCTGGTACATGCCAGTCAGTGAGAAGAAGGCTCTTCCATTGAGGAGTCAAGGATCTCAACTTATCACCTACCACAACCATAAAAAATATTTGGTAAGACCATTTTCAAAAGGAAATCAGGGTATCATTAGAAAGGGGACATGGGTGCTAGAAAGTTAAAAACCAGCAAATATTTTCTACAAAGGTCATCTATTCACTGCGTATCATCTCTGTGATCAGCTTGCAAAAATGTCTAAAATAAAAAATTCCCAGCTATCAAGATAGGTCACTCTCTTAAATTCAAATCAAAGCTAATTTCTCTTTGAAACACTCACTGATTAAGCATATGTAGTTCACATAGTAACAAACCCGTTGCTGGTTTAAAAGGCAAAGAATTATGGAAATCCACAAATACAGTCTCCATCAGCAGGTATTTGTTCTCAAAGGCTGCCCATATATCTCAACAATATTCTGCCTTCTTCTGTGATCTTTTAGTTTTTCTAGGAGAAATAACACTTAGGTGTTAATAAGCCATTATCACTTCTGGTTAACACTGTTTAGCAATTACTGATCTTTTAACAAAGAGATTCAGCCTCTAGGTTGTTCACAGGCAGCAGCAGTGGAAACAGCCAGTAAGAGAGAGGAACAGGATGAAGCAGCACAAAGAAAAGCATCAAGGGAAACACATTCAAAATGCAAAGTGCAGATCTGAAACCAAAATACCACAATGTTTAATTAATGGCATATACAAAGATACTAACATATACAACACATGTGCTATGTACATTTAAACATGTCTTGGATATAAATAAATAGTTATTAGTTAATTGTCTAACACATTTATTTTCAAGCATGTCATCCTTTCTGATTATAAAATCCCAAGAAACCCATTTTAATTACTATCACTAGAGAGAAATGTGCACTGTACGTCAGTATAATTTGCCATGTTAAAGTGAAAATTGCTGGGGTAAGAAGATGGTGATGATCAAGAGATGCAACTGGTGCTATTTCTAATGGCACCTTACATCTTTAAAAAGAATGTGGCAGTCCAGCTCAAACTAAACAATGAAAATATAAAGGGAGCTGTCAACATATATGTCATAGTGGAAATAAAAATAAATGGTTGAAGGATGAGTGGTAAAAAGAAGAGATGAAGATATGGATATGTAGTTAGATATATAGAACAATTCAGTGGAAGAGAAAATAACTGCTTGGTAGAATAAATTTGAACATGACAGCCTTATAAAATACGCCACAGAAACATAAGCATCTATGATAGAGTTGTAGAGAATAGCACTGTATCTAGCAGCTCTGCTTATTTTCCCGTTATAACGTTAGACACCCTGGGCCTAAACATTTCAGGCATCTTGCTTTTGCAACGATCATTTATTGAGAACTCCCTCTAAATGCAGGAGAGAGAATATATTCACTTTTCAGATAATTGTATTGTTACAGTTTTTATTTTGAGTGGTTTGATTCCTATTTGGGAACTTCGATATGAAGTAGAATACCTTTACAGAACTATAGTAATGACTTCTTCTTCATGCATGGAGTCGATATTCACCTCTTTCTGAGCCAGCATCTCACCAATTCAGAAGCAGAAGCCAACATAGAAAACTCTTTAAATCCAAGTTTTAAAAAACAGTTAGTGTAAATACCACTGTTGCAGAAAGCAATGGATTCAAGTTGGTCTCAATTCAATATTAAAGTGTATAAAGTTCTTGTAAATAGGTGAGGGAGAGCTATGCTAATGGAGAGAGACCAAACCCAGGTTGCCAGAATGAATTTGAAAAAGGCAATAGAACAAATTGAAGTAGGCAAATAAAGTAAAAAGACCAGAAAATCCAAATGTTAGGACATGAAAGTTAGGGTCTAGTACATAATTCAGGTATTTGTCAGACTAACAGGAGAAGAGTCATTAAATAGGGCTGTGTTTTCTGATCCAATGGCAAAGATTATTCTACTTGGGTTGCTATGCTTCTCTGAAGTGCAAAGACAAGAAGGGAATTACAAATGTATAGTTACAGATAAAGACAGAAAGAAAGACAAATCAGTACTAAAAGATGGTGATTATGCAGTAGCAGTATCCACAAGTGTATAAACAATGATTGAAAACAAAAAATGACTGTAAGACCAGATAGGTAACAAATGCGTGATACAGGCTTGAGAGTACATGTTCTATATAAAGGAGGTAGCTCTAAACCAGCTTCAGCTCATTATTACCACTAAAGGAAAGGTAGGTCCAGGGTCCAATTTCTTAACCTTCTGATTTTTCAAGAAAAGCCAAAAATCTGTATTTTTATTATAAATTTTTTCATATTTATATTGGGTTAGTATCATTAAATCTCACTTGTGGCTAGGGTGGCAGTATCTATAGTGCCAGATAATTTATAGTCCAAATGAACACTAGAAAATCAGTAACAAGTCCAGTGGTTACTCTGATCAACACAGGACTTTGTCATAATTACCAAATCCCAAAACATTACAACCAAAGGCTGAGAGGTACTGACGTCAATAAATTATGGTCCAGAGAAACTCAAAATGCGTAAAATGATTAAAAAGAAACTAAAGGCTGGTAAAATTGACACGAGATAAGGTAAATTATAGTTCAAAATATTTTATACTGTTATAAAATAAATTTCATACCAGTATAATTAGGCATTTAATGATATAGCATCAACATATGCATTGACACCCTGTCAACATTTTGACAGAAACACAATTGTTACAAGAGTATTTAACATACCACTCTTTTTTTCAGAAAACTCTAAACAGTAGTTTCATTTATTTATTTTAGTAATATTTATTTTTTTTTATAATTATACTTTAAGTTTTGTGCAGATTTGTTACATAGGTATACATGTGCCATGGTGGTTTGCTGCACGCATCAACCTGTCATCTACATTAAGTATTTCTCCTAATGCTATCTTCCCTTTGCCCCACACCCCCCACAGGCCTTGGTGTGTGATTTTCCTCTCCTTGTGCCCATATGTTCTAATTGTTCAACCCCCACTTATGTGTGAGAACATGTGGTTTTAGGTTTTCTGTTCATGTGTTAGTTTGCTGAGAATTATGGTTTCCAGTTTTATCCATGTCCCTGCAAAGGACATGAACGCATCCTTTTTTATGGCTACATAGTATTCCATGGTGTATATGTGCCACATTTTCTTTATCCAGTCTGACATTGATAGGTATTTGGGTTGGTTCCAAGTCTTTGCTATTGTGAATAGTGCTGCAATAAACATACATGTGAATATGTCTTCATAGTAGGATGATTTATAATCCTTTAAATATATGCCCAGTAATGGGATTGCTGGGTCTAATGATATTTCTAGTTCTAGATCCTTGAGGAATCACCACACTGTCTTCCACAATGGCTGAACTAATTTACCATCCCACCAACAGTGTAAAAGCATTCCTACTTCTCATATCCTCCCCAGCATCTATTGTTTCCTGACTTTGTAATGATTGCCATTCTAACTGGCGTAAGATGATATCTCCTTGTGGTTTTGATTTGCATTTCCTTAATGACCAGTGATGATAAGCTTTTTCTCATATGTTTATTCACCACATAAATGTCTTCTTTTGAAAACTGTCTGTTCATATCCTTTGCCCACTTTTTGATGGGGTTGTTTAATTTTTTCTTGTAAATTCGTTTCAGTTCCTTATAGATTCTGGATTTTAGCCCATCCCTTTGTCAGATGGATAGATTGCAAAAATTTTCTCCCATTCTGTAGGTTGCCTGTGCACTCTGATGATAGTTTCTTTTGCTGTGCAGAAGCTCTTTAGTTTAATTAGATCCCATTTGTCTATTTTGGCTTTTGTTGCCATTGCTTTTGGTGTTTTAGTCATGAAGACTTTGCCCATGCCTATGTCCTGAGTATTATTGTGCAGGTTTTATTCTAGGGTTTTTGTGGTTTTTGGTAAAATTAAAGATTTACATTTAAATCTTTAATCCATGTCGAGTTAATTTTTGTATAAGGTGTAAGGAAGGAGTCCTTCAGAAAGTTTCAGTTTTCTACAAATAGCCAGTTTTCACAACACCATTTATTAAATAGGGAATCCTTTCCCCATTGCTTGATTTTTTTCAGGTTTGTCAAAGATCAGATGGTTGTAGATATGTGGTGTTATTTCTGAAGCCTCTGTTCTGTTCTGTTGGTCTATATATCTGTTTCGGTACCAGTACCATGTTGTTTTGGTTACTGTAGACTTGTAGTATAGCTGGAAGTTAGGTAGCCTGAGGCCTCCAGCTTTGTTCTTTTTGCTTAGGATTGTCTTGGTCATACAGACTCTTTTTTTGTTCTACATGAAATTTAAAGTAGTTTTTTTCTAATTCTGTGAAGAAAGTCAATGGTAGCTTGATGGAAGCAGCATTGAATCCAGAAATTACTTTGGGCAGTATGGTCATTTTCATGATATTGATTCTTCCTATCCATGAGCATGGAATGTTTTTCCATTTGTGTCTGTCCTCTATTATTTCATTGAGCAGTGGTTTGTAGTTCTCCTTGAACAGGCCCTTCACCTCCCTTGTAAGTTGTATTCCTAGGTATTTTATTCTCTTTGTAGCAATTGTGAATAAGAGTTTGATAACGATTTGACTTTCTGTTTGTCTATTATTGGTGTATAGAATGCTTGTGATTTTTACACATTAATTTTGTATCCTGAGACTTTGCTGAAGTTGCTTATCAGCTTAAGGAGATTTTTGGGCTGAGATATGGTTTTCTAAATATACAATCATGTCATCTGCAAACAGAGATCATTTGACTTCCTCTCTTCCTATTTTAATACCCTTTATTTATTTCTGTTACCTGATTGCCCTGGCCACAACTTCCAATATTATGTTGAATAGGAGTGGTGAGAGAGGGCATCCTTGTCTTGTGTCAGTTTTCAGAGGGAATGCTTCCAGCTTTTTCTCATTCAATATGATATTGGCTATGGGTTTGTCATAAATAGCTCTTATTATTTTGAGATATGTTCCATCAATACCTAGTTTATTGAGTGTTTTTAGCATGAAGTGGTGTTGAATTTTACTGAAGGCCTTTATTTTTTTCACATCTATTGAGATAATCATGTGGTTTTTGTCATTGATTCTGTTTATGTGATGGATTATGTTTATTTATTTGCATATGTTGAACCAGCCTTGCATTCCAGGGATGAAGCTGACTTGATCATAGTAGATAAGCTTTTTAATGTGCTGCTGGATTAGGTTTGTCAGTATTTTATTGAGGATTTTCTGATCGATGTTCATCAGGGATATTGGCCTGACATTTTCTTTTTTTGTTGTGTCTCTGCCAGGTTTTGGCATGAGAATGATGCTAGTCTCATAAAATAAGTTAGGGAAGATTCCCTCTCTTTCTATTGTTTGGAATATTTTCACAAGGAATGGTACCAGCTCCTCTTTGTACCTGTGGTGGAATTCGGCTGTGAATCAGTCTGGTCCTGGGCTTTTCTGGTTGGTAGGCTATTAATTACTGCCTCAATTTCAGAACTTGTTATTGATCTATTCAGGAATTTGACTTCTTCCTGGTTTAGTCTTGGGAGGGTGTATGTGTCCAGGAATTTATCCATTTCTTTGAGATTTTCTAGTTTGTTTGCGTAGCGGTGTTTATAGTATTCTGTGATGGTAGTTTGTATTTCTATGGGATCAGTGGTGATCTCCCTTTTATCCTTTTTTATTGTGTCCTTTTTATTCTGCTCTCTTTTCTTCTTTATTAGTCTGCCAAAGATGTATCCATTAGGACAGACTAATAACAAGCAATAAGATTGAATCAGTAGTAAAACGTCTTACAATAAAGAAAAACCTAGGGCTAGATGGATTCATAGTCAAATTCTTCCAATATATTATAGAAAGAACTAATACCAATTCTCCTAAAACTATTGCAAAATAATAAAATAGGAAGGAATTCTGAATTCTTTCTATGAGGCTTGCATCACCTTGATATCAAAACCAAAGTCCCAACAACGAAAGAAAACTACATGCCAATATCCCTGATGAACATAGATTCAAAAATTGTCAACAAAATACTAACAAACAACATTCAACAGCACATCAAAAAAATAATACGCCATGATCAAATAGGATTTGCATCAGGGATGCAAGGATACATATGCAAATCAATATACATGATACATCATATCAACAGAATGAAGGGCTGTATTAGTCCATTATCCCACTGCTATAAAGAAATACCTGAAACAGAACCTTTTCCCCATCATCTTGGCTATTAGTACTTGCCTTTCTCTTAGTTATGCAAATTTATGCAGCCTGCTTCAATTTCTCCCCTGAAAATAGTTTTTTTCTTTTCTACCACATGGCCAGGGAGCAAATGTTTCAAACTTTTATGCTCTGCTCCCTTTTTAAATATATGTTCCAGTTTCAGGTCATTTCTTTATTCATGTATGTGAGCTTAGGTGCTTAGAAGCAGCCAGGCCGTATCTCAAATGCTTTGCTGTTTAGAATTTTTTTTCTGCCAGACACACTAAATCATCTCTCTCAAGTTCAAAGTTTCACAGATCCCTAGGGCAGGGGCACAATGCCTCCAACCTCTTTGCAAATGCATAACCAAAGTGACCTTTGGTCCAGTTTCCAATTTAGTTTCTCATGTCCATCTGAGACTTCTTCAGCCTGGCCATTTCTGTTCATATTACTATCAGCATTTTGGTCAAGACAATTCAACAAGTCTCCAAGAAGTTCCAAACATTCTCTCATCTTTCTGTTTTCTTCTTATCCCTCCAAACTGTTCCAACCTCGGTGTGTTAACGAATTCCACAGCTGCTTCCATATTTTCAATTATCTTTATAGCAATACCCGACTCTTAGGTATGAATTTTCTACATTAGTTCATTCTCATACTGCTATGAATAAATGTCTGAGACGAGGTAATTTATTAAGAATAGTGTTTCATTGGCTTACGGTTCTGCAGGCTGTACAGGAAATATGGCTGGCGAGACCTCAGAAAACTTACAATCATGACAGAAGGTACAGGGGAGCAGGCATGTCTTACATGGCCAGGCAGGAGGAAGAAGAGAGTGAAGTGCGAGGTGCTACACACTTTTAAACAACCAGATCTTGTGAGACCTCACTTGCTAGCATGAGAACAGCAGGGAGGAAATCTGCCTCCATGATCTAATTACTTCCCACCAGGTCCCTCTGCCGTCACTGGGGCTTACCATTTGATATGAGATTAGGTCCAGGACACAAATCCAAGCTATATCAAGGACAAAACTATCTGAGCATTTCATTAGGCACAGTAAAAACATTTAATAAAATTCAACATCCTTTCATGATAAAAACTCTCAACAAACGAGGCATAGGAGCATACCTTAACATAATAACAGCCATATGTAACAACCGAAGCTAACATCATACCCAAATAAGAAATAATTGAAAGCCTTTCCTGTAAGAACAAGACAAGAATATACACTTTCACTACTCCTATTCAACATAGTACTGGAAGTCCTAACTAGAGCAATCAGGCAAGAGAAAAAAAATAAAAGACATGTAAATTGGAAAAGAGGAAGTCAAATTGCCCCTCTTTGCTGAAGACATAATCTGATACCTAGAAAAACATGAAGACTCTACCAAAAAACTCTTAGATTTGGAAAATCTGAGATTAAAAAATAGAAATAGATTTTAAAATCTATTTTTATAACATTAAAAATGATAAAGAGTATATGTGTTTCAAATATATGTCAAATATTTTACAATAAGAGTATATTGTTGGATTTCATCATCAGAAATGAGTATTATTTTTCAAAAGGAAAATATATTAATTTAATTTTATGAAATATGAAATCCATCAAGGGCACAAAAAGGAATACTTTCATAAGAATATGATTAGGGGCTAGGAGGCTCAACACCATATCTGGGTTGAAATATGAATAGGTGATGAGAAAATGAAGACAATACATAAAGACTCAATACTTTGGTGGTAGAGTTAGTGCTATTACTAAAAGGAGACCTGTATGTGATTAACAGGGTGATAAACCGACTTAATATGGAAACAGTCTATGCTTTCTTTCGTTAAAAAATATATATGTATATATATGTATATATGAATATATATGCCTTTATATATATAAGATATGTCTTTTAACCAATGAAAGCATAGACTTCATATCTTTATATAGATAGATAGATATGTCCATATATATCTGTATCTGTATATATATAGAGAGTAATGGCTGAAGTAAAGGGAAAGGTCTAATTAATACAACAGTTCTTTGAAGAGCCTGGACCCAGTAAAATACTTCTAAAAAATAGTTTTGGCAAATGGCTGACAGTTTCATGGAACTAAGAAGGAAGAAGAGATCAAAATGCAATTGAGTTTTGGGGTGAGGAGATAAAGGGCAGTAAGTTAACGGAGTTTTGATTAAAAATAGTCCAGGTGCAGTGGTTTATGCCTGTAGTCCCAGCACTTTGGGAGGCCGAGGCAGGCGGATCACAAGGCCAAGAGTTCGAGACCAGCCTGGCCAATATGGTGAAACCCCGTCTCTACTAAAAATACAAAAATTAGCTGGGTGCAGTGACTCATGTTCATAGCACCCAGCTACTCAAGAGGCTGAGGTAGAAGACTCGCTTGAACTCGGGAGGTGGAGGTTTCAGTGAACCGAGATTGCACCACTGAACTCCAGCCTGGGTGACAGAGTGAGACTCCATCTCATAAATAAATAAATAAATAAATAAATAAATAAATAAATAAAAAGATCCACTATTTTCTTAGTGATACGCAGGAAGTAAAGAGAAAGGTATGGGGCATGACGTGATGATAGGGATGGTGGTGGTGATAGGGAAAGCAACTGGAAGAGAGTTGTGATGATGCAAAAGTTTGAAGTTTTTTGTTCTGTGATCTAGATTGGATAAGAAGGAATTATGGGATTGGGAGAGTATTAAAAACTGTAGGATTTGGTATTAGGTCTGAGAATCAAAATAAAAAAACAAAGAAAAGAAAGTCACTATTTCTCTTATTAAAAATGTTGGCCGGGCGCGGTGGCTCACGCCTGTAATCCCAGCACTTTGGGAGGCCGAGGCGGGCGGATCACAAGGTCAGGAGATCGAGACCACAGTGAAACCCCGTCTCTACTAAAAATACAAAAAATTAGCCGGGCGCGGTGGTGGGCGCCTGTAGTCCCAGCTACTCAGGAGGCTGAGGCAGGAGAATGGCGTGAACCCGGGAGGCGGAGCTTGCAGTGAGCCGAGATCGCGCCACTGCACTCCAGCCTGGGCGACAGCGCGAGACTCTGTCTCAAAAAAAAAAAAAAAAAAAAAAAAAAAAAAAAAAAAAAAAAATGTTGTACCTCTTCAAATTGATATTAAACCAGTACAACTCTCAGCTTTGACATGAACTAGTCACTGTCTCTTTCTTTGGTGACCTTTCAGCATGGCTCAAATGGAACAAGGTGCCAGTAAGCAAAACATGCCTTTTGATTTTTAGCCACTCACATTCAAAAGTGTTTCTTCCTAGCTTTAGGAAAAGTAAGCATCCAGATTTTATGAACCATTGTTGTAAGAACATTTAAACTTACAGAATATACAAATTGGAGGACTATTATTCATATCTCTATTAACAAAATAGTTACCACAGTATTTTCTTAGCAAAGTCAGTTTTTCTAACAGAATGGCATTCTATTGAGTGTCTTTGAGACTTTTCCCACTAATACATCTGTGATTGATGATCTGAAATATGTGATAGACTCTTGTGATAGACATTGAAAATATGTGAAACTCAGAATTCTTTAATGCTACAAAAACAGTTCTGAAATAATAATATTAAAAGGGTTAGGGTTTCAATTTGCAACTATTGGAGAAAATTGTAATTTACTGATTTTTATTAATTAGTAACTGTAAAGTGATGTGAACCATGGGCATTTATAAATAGTCAATCACACAGCAACATGAGACAGTAAAAATACATACCCTAAAGAACTAACAGCCTATAGTGTGAATACCAGCTTCATCGATTACCTAGTAACCTTGGACAAGCCCTTCAACCAAATTAAATTTCAATTTCCTTATCTGTAAAATGGAGATAATAATATTATTTACCTAAAGTACTGTGAATTCTTATGAGATGTGAGATATATAAAATGACTTTTGTGAACTCTAAAGCCTCATGTAAGTATTAGTATTATTATATTTTGTAGCTGTAATCTATAGATTAGCATATGGAGCCTTGAAAAAAATCACAAACCAACAATTAGGAAATCAGAAAGGACTTGTTGGCAGGCAAGGTTATCTAATACATTCACCTGGAAAAATAATGGATTTTTTTTTTAAGTTTCAGCCTTGGCACCCACTGGACGAATGGGTCACCTTGATGCATAGTTAACTGAATATTCTGGCACAGGCTGGCACCTATGTCAGCTTCTTCCTGTAAGGGCTGAAGTGACAAAGAATTTTATCACAGGCAGAGCTTAGTAATAAGAAAAAAAAAAAAAAAACTGAGCTATTTAGATTTTTATTTACATTGAGCCTTCAGGCCAAGCCAAAATTCTCACTTCCTGTCGACTGTGTCTGTTATACAGAGAAAAATATTCTAACTACAATTGCTATTGTTCACACTATTTTGTGATTTTTAAAGAGTGACTCTGGCAGGGATTCAGCTGAAAGACAGAAGAAATAGCATCTAAAACAATAACCATAAATAAAACATGAAATCTACAAAATAGAGTGCTTGATGCATATCTGACCTGAATGCTACATCCACCTTGGGCAAAACAGCTGGATCACAAAGCAAGATAAAGATTCACAAAAGGTCTAGTCATCACATGGAATACAGAAAGGTAAATTTAGAACAAATGACTATTGTTCCCACTTGCAAGTTTTTGATTTATACAATTTCTACGATGCAAAATTTTTCACAATCCAATTTTACATTGCCCAACGAAGTGATTTTTAGAATTTGTTCTCGGCATGTGTGCTGGTAGCATGTGGGCTGTTTGAGTTATGTGTTTAAAAGAGGAATTCCTATTTTTATTTAGTGCATTGCACTCTAGATTTTATGTTATTTTAAAAGTAAAGCATGTTCAATATCAAAAATAAAGTTATATAATCAGGGACCACTACCAAGTGTACATAGATTATCATCATCAACACTTTTGTGTGTGTTTCTTTCAGTATCTGTTTTTCTATTTCTCCCAGTATGTGTAAGATACTTTATATCTATATCATAAATACGGTTTGAAAAGATGGCGCTTTTTTATTATTATTATTATACTTTAAGTTCTAGGGTACATGTGCATAACGTGCAGGTTTGTTACATGTGTATGTTTGTTACATATGTTTGTTACATATGCCATGTTGGTGTGCTGCACCCATCAACTCATCAGCACCCATCAACTCGTCATTTACATCAGGTATAACTCCCAATGCAATCCCTCCCCCCTCCCCCCTCCCCCCTCCCCATGATAGGCTCCGGTGTGTGATGTTCCCCTTCCCGAGTCCAAGTGAAGATGGCTTTTAATGGCTGCTTAATATTTCATTGCATACTCAAGTACATCACATTTTCTTCTGTAAGTCAGAAGGGTTAAGTTTTTATTTTTTAAAGTAATAATACTTTCAATGTGGTTTCAGATTTCTATTTCCTTAGGATAAATTCTTAGCAATACATATATTGTGACACATTCTTTTTAAAGTTATTAATACAAGAACCTTGTGCTTTCTATAAAAATTATTACATAATAAAAAGGTGAAGTATTTAAAGCAATTGGATCCATGTGAAATAGGAAACAATTAAGCTTGATTAAGACAAGTAGAGTTAACCAGATAAATGAGGCAGGAAGGACGTTACTAGTTTGGTGGATCTCTGCTCAGGCAAAGAAGAAACAAAGAGGGTTTTTAAATGCTTCCCTTCTATTTGAGGTGACTGGAATCTTGGACATGCTAGTATCCCTAAAGTATGGTTTTTAAAGAGGATTCATATACAAATTTCTAATTGATACTTTAGGCAATGGAAAATGTTTGTTTATAATTTGCTCACCTAAATGAATAGAAATGTTTATGATTTTTTTTCACAGGAAAGTTTTTAAGAGTTCAAATTATTATTATAAATATATAATATAATAAACATGATCATAGCAGGATGCAGATGGCACTCTCAGAAAGGTTATCAAAAAGGATTTCAATGAAGTGGCTATTTCGAGAGGTTGGGCAGAGGAAGGGGAACCAACAAGAGCTGGGGGAACCCAAGGCACTAGAAAGAGTGGGGCCCATTATAAGCCAGGACATGCAGGTTCAGAGAGAGAAAACCATATTATCTCAGCCTAATTGAGAGCTATGGCTGCCAGAGAGAACCTGTAATCTAAGATGCAGCTACTGCCAAAAGTACAGCTCAAAAAGTTGGATTGGGAGAACATATTGGAGCATACTTCAATCTCTCTCTCTCTCATCCTCTCATCTCCTGCCTGCCTCTTCCATTGGCAGAATCCAACAAGAGGCTGGAGTCCAGTGAATCCTATCTGTAGAATTCAGATGTCTTGAGCACGGGTCAGAAGGAAAAATCTGGGAAAGGATACACCTCCTTTAAAAAGATTAGACAAGGCAGATAATATACAATCTACTCATGTTTGGATTCTCAGGAGACTTGTTTGATGAAATAGCTGTTTCCTATCTCTTGAGAGCAAGGCTCAAAGGAGCACATCTAGGAAAAAAGCTTACAAAAGCAACAAAACATACCCAGCTTCCTCTCATCATCATTAAGAATCCACATTTCATAATAATCAGCAGGGATTACATCAGATGAGTTGGGAAGATCCAAATTCCTAACGTGATCTCAATTTGCAAATCAGAGAGAAATTTCTGGATAGATTTGGCCTAAGTTTATTTTTTGGCACCAGTGGAATTGGTTGTGTTTTCCTCTAACAATAGATCAAAGAATATAAAAGACTGTTGAATAGTTAACATCTTGGTATATATCAATGTTAATTTATTGGTTTTCATCAATGGGTCATGGTTACATGGAATGTAAATATTAAGGGAGCTGAAGACAATATAAAAACTCAAAACTATCTTTGTATTCTTCTGTAAATTTAAAACTCTTTCAAAGTAAAAATTAAAAAAAAAAGTCAATCAAAGAAAAAATAAAAGTGAAGCATTCTCTGAGAAAACGTAATTTATCCTCCTATCTATTTATAAAGTAATGAGGTTTGACAGACTGCTGTGCAAGGTTTTGAAAGCAGAAAATATGTGCTCAAATGAAAGCAGCACAATGCATAGATTCTCTAACGAAATTGTCTGGGTTCAAATTCCTGCCATTCACTGACATGTAGATCTTAGGAAGGTCCAAAGTCCATGTCTCAGTTTCCTCATATACAAAATGGGATAATACTAGTACTTATCATTTAAGGGCTCTTGTGAAAGCTAAATACAATTATGTATTTAAAGCCCACCATCGCGCCTGATAATAATAAGAGCTCAATAAATTGACTGTTTTTATTATCGACAGTTATATTTTTGTTATTCACTGTAATTAAATAAGCATTGTCTATTGCTAGATCCCTATCTCTTAATTTGAGAATCCACTATCTCTCTCCTGGTGTGCCTAAAAGCACTACTGAAATTGGCATTATTATCGGAACTTGACAACAGGGGGAGTGGGACAGAGAGAGTTTACACTTGTTGCTACAAATCAGTACTTGGAAGGTAGTGGGATGAGACCCCAAAGAAATTGCTCTGAGTTTAACTTTCAGGGCTTTTGCCAGGGCCACAGTCTCATGTTATAGTGAATTCTTGCCCTTTTTAATATAACAGAGAAAACCACTTACTCCACATAAAAATACTACACAATGTCTGCTCAGACCTCGCCATCATTTCCAGAGACCTGTTTCTTGGGGCTCACCAATTCCTTGATTGCCCTTTCAAGACTGAATAGAACACTGCCTCACACATCCTCTTTAGAGCTTTAGGCAGAGAAAACAGATTACCTCTGAGCTGAAGGGCTTTCCAAGTATTAGAGGAAAGGAATATCTCGCCTCTCCACTATTTAATTAATAAAGTGCACGGAGCATAGCACCTAGACAAATTGGCCACACTACAAGACCTGCACACCATTTCGCTTAATCCTCAGGCTATAACACCCTGGGGAGATGCATAGAAGGCCTTGCTACTTAGCAATCCTGCGTCCAATGCCAATTACATATACAAGGCTAACAGGAAAATTCCTTTCAGCTGTTCAGATGGTGTGTTGTTCATCAGCTGGCAGCAGTCATTGCCAGCAAGTCATTCACCAAGTGAACTGAGTCCTAGGGTATGTTGACGAAATACTGCTTGCAGCCCCTCAGTTAGGGTGAGGGAAGATTCCCAACCATTTCATACATTCATCTGCTGGATGGTCTATTTATTACTCCTCATCTGGTTCCCCTCACCTACCTCTTATTCCAGGCTTCTATCACTGTCACTTGTAAATCTTTGTTCATTCTTGTGGAGAGCAGCATATTGATACCTCTTCAGTTTATGATGTGTGATACGATACTTGTTGGTTGTGAGAAACGGGTGGTTGCCTAGTTACCCAGGTGTCTGTCAGCTTCCAGAGAAAGAGAAATTTATTAAGCAAGATACCTTTTTGTACACTATTATAAACAAGGTAGCTACTTCTTTCTCCAGATGTTTCAGGTAGTGGAGCTTCTTGGAACTATACCCATATCTTTTGACAAAACCAAAGCAATCAAATAGAAAATAGGAAACAAGAATATAATTAATGTTTTAGTGACTGTAGTTTCTGTTGGTTGAGGCTATGGTACTGGAAGAGAGGAAAAGAAAACATTTTACGTGTATAAGTCTGTATGACTGAATCCATCATTCTAATTTATGCAATCATAGTGTTTTACACCCCATGATTTCAATCCCCCATGGCTAATACTGAGCTCAATAAGAAATGTACAAAGCCCCAATTTTGTGCTAGCTTGATATTTACAATAGTAAAGCAGATATATTACACAGCTTTAATCATAGGACATTTAACTTGTTTCCTGTAGTCAAGAACCTGCCTAGAACAAACTTCCAGTAATTGCCTGTGGTTGACAACTGCCACTTTGTGCCTGCCTTCGTTTCCTGCCTGGCGCATTAAGTACATGCTAGAAAAACTGGAAATACTAAAAATAAAAGAAATAAAAATTTCACCGTAGATGTGTGTAAGTACATAAGTATACACATATATTCATGTAGTTTTATATCTATGCATTTATTCATCAGTTTATTTGGCATATTTATTGATGCATACAATGTATGATAAAAATAAAAACACAAGGAGAAACAAGATGAGAAGAAGTTCTGTCCTTGTGGAACTCAAAGAACTAGAGAATGGCAAGAAAAGTAAAGAGGCAATTATTGTATACTGGAACAAATGCTGATGGAGGAAAATAGAGGTTGCTATAAAAACACATAACTCAGACTTTAGACCGAGTGGGCAGAAAATGTTTCCCAAATGAAAGGCACTTCACTGTTTGGCTATTTAACCTGAGACCTAAAGATGAGTAGGAAGTAACTTAGGTGAAGAGAGGAGTGTTGAGTGAGATTGAGAGACAGAGACAGAGACAGAGATAGAGATAGAGATATATATATATATATATATATAGAGAGAGAGAGAGAGAGAGAGAGAGAGAGAGAGAGAGAGAAAGAGAGAGAAAGAGAGAGAACACTACAAAGCAACTCCTAGACAGCATTAAGGAATCTGTCAACAGTCATAAATTTAAATTTACTATGTGATTTTCTTCAGAAAAAGATAACTATTGGGTACTGGGCTTAATACATGGGTAATTAAGTAATATATACAACAAACCCCATTGAAACATGTTTACTTATGTAACAAACCTTCAAACGTACCCCAAAACCTAATATAATTGAAAAAAAAAAAAAAAACCATAGAACCAGCTGGGAGTGGTGGCTCACACCTGTAATCCCAGCACTTTGGGAGGCCGAGGTGGGTGGATCACCTGAGATAAGGAGTTTGAGACCAGTTTGGCCAACATGGTGAAACCCCGTCTCAAGTAAAAATACAAAAATTAGCCGGGCATGGTGGTGTGCACCTGTAATCCCAGCTACTCGGGAGGCTGAGGCACAAGAACACTTGAACCTGGCAGGTGGAGGTTGCTATGAGCCTAGTACTTGCTGTTGCACTCCAGGCTGGGCAACAGAGCAAGGCTCAGTCTCAAAAAAGAAAAAAAAAAAAAAAAAAAAAAGGGCAACCTGAATATACACATTGGAAAGAATTTTCCTCTTGTTATATCCTTTGTTGAAGTCCTTTCCTGTTTTCCCTATTTAGTGTCTGTATTTTTTTCAAGTATTTTGTCCTATAGGAAGCTTTTCTTGGTACCAGATGCTGGGTCTTGCCTTTCTTGGCATTCTAATGAAATCTGTGTTGTATTGAATTTATCAGTGTATGGCTATCTCTCCATAAATCTGTGCATGCTTTAAGGGCAGGGCTTTACTATCTCCAGAGCACGGTTCTTGAAAAATCCACATTGATCTGAATGGCAGCTACTAAATCCATCATGACACCCAATCCTGAATATGTCTAATGTAATCACGCAAGACTTTTCCAGTTAGGTCATGGGAGCCTGAGACAAACTTCTCCCTGGCAGGAGATTCAGCCCACCAGTTGACCACAGGAGTTCTACACTCAGTTGCAGTCCTTTCTGGGTTTGAAGCCAACAGTCAGTTAATCTTGTATTACTATTATGATTAGAATAGCTTAGACTAATGATGAACCACTAGCTTCTTTCCTGACTAGTGACTTTGCTACTTAGTTATGGAGAGATAGTTCATTTCTGTGTTTGAGTCAACCTTTTAACAATACCAACATGTAGGGGAAAGAAAAATAGAAAATGACTCCTGAGGACACTTCCATCTGTAACTTTAGAAGGAGTGATGTTCAAGCTGATGTTTGGAGTTGGCAAAACTGAGGTTCAAAAATGGAAAAGGAATTACAGACAGTCCCATCACGATGATTACAGATAAAGAGATGTCTGACTCCAAAGGTTGATCTTCTGCTCTGGCTACACCACACTGCCTCCCAAATCAATTAACTTAGCCACCCGCTGCCTAATGAACAGTTTTGTCATTATAACCTGATACACTGTGCTAGAGTTCTTGGCAGGCAACAGCACAGAGAGTCTCCTGATAATAGGACATCTCCAGAAGTCCTGATCTGAGGAACTTTGTGTGCAAGCACATGCATGTATGTTTATGCACCTGTCTATGAGTTGAAGGGCTCCTGTGAGAGCTTTGGAGTTTCTTTTTCTTTTTCATTCTTTTTATTTTTATTTTTTTTGCTGCTTTTGCATATTTTATAAATAACTTAACAAGAAGAAGCTGTGACATTTTCTTTCCTTGTGAGGTTCTCAAGTGTATAGGGATCACTGCCCAACTCAAAAATATTTAATCTGTTTAATCTGTGTTTGCTGAACACTTACCTAATCTGATTCTCACTCTTTATTAAATCTCTTCTTCTGAATAGGATAAGAATGGGAGATAATCTGCCCCAACTATCATTTAAAATGTTCTCTTCAGGACAATTGGAACAAAATTCTAGGAATAAATTTCCTTAACTTGAGTAAAACTAATATTGGCATTGAGAAATTACTAGTTAAAGAAATTACTGAACTGTATTATTCACTGTCTCTAAAGGCTAATTGTCATATGTAGACTCGTGTTTAATGCTTTTCTTTTAAATGATACTTGTAAGTTGCCAAGGAAAAGCAAGTGTCAATATTTAATGATTGAAGTTAGGCAGTGTCATCTGGGAGGTATCAACAATTGCTGAGTAATTTAAACTTGGACAACTCCTCATATGTCTCTATCATCATTATTTTATGTTTTCAGAAGGCAGTATAACTGACAATTATATACTTGGCAAATTCAGAGTCAATTCATAAATGATTCTAACTGTTAAAAATTTGTCTATGATTTATTAGATTTTAACCAGTCTTTCAGCCTGTACTTACATGTTAATATAATTATAAAGGAATAATCTTGTTATATATGTGTGTGCTATATATTACATGTGGGTGAGGCTATTCAGAGATTACAATCTTTGTATACATAGAGAGAAGTAAGCTAATTAAATTCCCTACCTTTTATTTAAGAAGACATTGAAGAGATTTAAACATTTGAAAATGACTTGAAACAAAATTTCAGATTTTTAAATGATAAATTTAGAAATGGTAACCAAAGGGAGATAAATCATCTATATGAAAAACTCATGTAGTTTACATAATATTACTTCTGCTGTACTATATTAAGATACAATAATATCTACAGGGCCTAACGAATGGTTCTTATTTTTGTCTTTATACCGAAATACTTTAAGGCACTGTGCCTTTATGATATTCCTTCAGCATCAATTCCTTTGTGGCTCTTGGCTTACCCTACTACATCCTTTCTACTGTCTAGTTTTCTAATTTGCTTGAATGAGGATGTGAGTATTTTTCTATAGAAGCTCTGCAGAGCAAAGTTCATGGGTTTGATGGCAATTTGCTCCTTCCCAGAAACTGTTCCTGTTTTCCTCCCTCCAGATTTTTAGCTATGCTATTAAATGTTTGTTTTGGTTGATTACATACTTACAGATGAATTATGAATATGAATATGAATATAAAATTGTGCTTTTAAACCTCTCTATTGAAGTATGATTGATGTATAAACATTGTACATATTTAACATACGCAACTTGATGAGTTTGGAGATATGTACACACCCATAAAATAATCAACACAATCTATGCCCTAAACTTATCCATCACTTCCCAAAGTTTCGTTGTACCCTGTTTATTATTATATTATTATTGGGATAAGAACATTTAACATAAGATCTACCCTCTTCACACATTTTTTTGTGACAAGGTCTTGCTCTGTCTCTCAGACTTGAGTGCAGTGGCCCCATGGTAGCTCATCGCAACCTTGAGCTCCTGGACTCTAGCCTGAGCTGTCTGAGTAGTTAGAGCAACAGGTGCATGTACTGACTGGCTAATTTTTTTATTTTTTTATTTTTTGTAGAGACAGGGTCTCACTATATTGCACAGGCTGTTCTCAAACTCCTGGCTTCAAGTGTTCCTCTTGCCTTGGCCTCCCTGAGTGCTGGGATTATAGGGATGAGCTACCATGTCAGGACTTTAGCAAATTTTA
The DNA here is from genome assembly GCF_008728515.1 of Papio anubis. Lineage (NCBI taxonomy): Eukaryota > Metazoa > Chordata > Mammalia > Primates > Cercopithecidae > Papio > Papio anubis. Next base: position 42,599 of record NW_022163462.1, on the reverse strand, counting down.
AAGGATATAATACAATAATTGGAATGACAGGCATTGTACAATATGGTTGATCTGAAGAACTTATTAATCTTGTAAAACCATAACTTTGTGCCTTTGACTAATGCCTTCCCACTTTTCCTCCCGAAGACACAAGCAAATACCATTCTGTTGTCTGTTTCTATGAGCTGACTACTTGGGGTTTCTTATATGTGTGACATCGTCTAGTGTTTTCTTTATCTGGCTTATTTCACTGAGCATAATGTCCCCAAGGTTCATCCATGTTGTTGCCACTGGCAGGATTTCCTTTCTTATAAGGCTGAATAATATTCCATTGTATGCATTGATTATATATCAGTTCATCCTTTGATGGACATTTTGCTGCTTTTGTGTCCTTCTCTATTTTAAACAATGCAGCAATGAACATGGACGTGCAGATATCTCTTCAAGATCCTGATTTCAATTTCTTCAGATGTACAGTAGTTCCCTCCTATTCATGGTTTTGCTTTGCACGTTTTCAGATACCTGTAAAACCATGGTCCCAAAAGTATTAAATATGAAAATTCTAGAAGTAAACAATTCCTAAGTTTTTTTACATTGTGCAACATTTTGTCGTTCGTCTACGTATCCCTCTTCATTCCCCAAAGATACATCACCTTTATTCAGCCTTCACACACCGTAGATGTCCCCAACCCCTTAATAGTAAACTTCATAGGTATTGCAACTATCAGATCCACTGTGGTGGTACACAATCATTTTTTTTAAGTAAACTTCATTTTACCTAATAATAAATAATATCTCCAAAGTGCAAGAGTAGTGATGCTGACACATTGTTATAACTTTTCTATTTTATTATTTTCTGTTATTTTAAATCTCATATGGTACCTAACTTATAAATTAAACTTTATCATTGACATGTATGTACAGGAAAAAAATATAGTATACATTGAATTTGGTACTATCAGCACTTTCAGGCATCCACTGGAGGTCTTGAAAAGTATCCTCCATGAATAACAGGACGGAAGCCACTACCATAGACCCAGAAGAGAAGTTGCTGGTTCATATGGTAGTTCTATTTTTAATTTTTTGAAGAACTACATATAGATTTTCAGTTGCTGCACCAATTTTCATTCTCATCAAAAGTATACATAGGTTTCTTTTTTTCCACATCCTTGCAAACATTTGTTATTTATTTTTATTTTTATTATTATTATTTTTGAGACAGAGTCTTGCTCTGTCACCCAGGCTGGAGTGCAGTGGCATGATCTCTGCTCACTGCAAGCCCCGCCTCCCAGGTTCACACCATTCTGCTCCCTCAGCCTCCCAAGTAGCTGGGACTACAGGCACCTGACACCTCGCCCAGCTAATTTTTTTTTTTTTTTTTTTTTTCTGGATTTTCAGTAGAGACGGGATTTCACTGTGTTAGCCAGGATGGCCTGGATCTCCAGACCTTGTGATCCGCCAGCCTCAGCCTCCCAAAGTGCTAGGATTACAGGCATGAGCCACCGCACCCGGCTGTTATCTTTTTTATTTAGATAATAGCCATTCTAACAGTTGTAAGGTGACATCTTACAGTAATTATGATTATCATTTCTCCAATAATTAGTGATGCTAAGCACCTTTTCATATACCTGTTGGCCATTGGTATGTATTTTTTGGAGAAATGTCTATTCAATTCCTTTGCCCATTTTCTAATTAAATTATGGGTTTTTTTTTTTTGTTTGTTTTTGTTTTGTTTTGTTTTATTTTTTTGCTATGAAGTCATAGGAGTTACTTATTCTGGAAATTAATCCTTTAGCAGATATATGGTTTACACATTTTTTTCCCATTACTTAGGTAGCCCTTTCATTTTCCTGATTTTTTTCCTTCTCCATGCAGAAGCTTTTTAGTTTGATACAATCCCACTTGTCTATCTTAGCTTTCATTGCCTGTATGTTGGTGTCATATCCAAGAAATCATTGCTAAGGCCAATATCAAGATGTTTTTACACTGTTTTCTCTTCAGAAAGTTTTATGGTTTCAAGTCTTAGGTTTAACTCTTAAATTTATTTTGAGTGTATTTCTGTCTGTCATTAGATCCAATCACCTTCCTTTTTACGTGGATATCCAGTTTCCCCAACATCATTTATTGAATAGATTATCCTTTTCCCACTGTATATTCTTGGCATCCTTTTTGAAGATCAGTTTATTATACACAGGTGGAGTATTTTTTGTTCAAAATGCTTGGGACCAATTTCAGACTTTTTTAAATTTTGGAATATTTACACTATACTTTCCAGTTGAACATTTCTAATCTCAAAATCCAAAATCCAAAATGCTCCAATTAACATTTCCTTTGAGCATCAGGTCAGCTTTCAAGAGATTTCAAACCTTGTAGCATTTTGGATTTCAGATTTTTCAGTTAAGGATACTCAACCTGAATATGCTAGTTTATTTCTGGGAACTCTGTTCTGTCCCATTGGTCTATGTATGTGCTTTTTAAAAAATCAGCACCATACTGTTTTGATCACTATAGTTTTGTAATATATTTTGAAATCAAAAAGTGTGATTCCTCCAGGTTTATTCTTCTTCCTCCAAATTGCTTTGGCTACCTGGGTTCTTTCATTGTTCCCTATAAATTTTAAAACTGTTTTTCTATTTCTGTAAAAAATGCCTTTTGGATTTTGATAGGGATTGCATTAAATCTTTACATCATTTTGAATAGCATAAACTTTCAACAGTATGAATTTTTCCAATCCATGAACATGAGCTATTGTTTCATTTATTTATGTCTGCTTTAATTTGTTCCATCAGTGTTTATAGTTTTTAGTGCACCAATCTCACATCCTTGGTTAAGTTGTAAATGTGACAGTTTTCTTAATTTCCTTTTCAGATAGTCATAGTACATAAAAATGTAACTTATTTTTATATTTGATTTTTATTTTCCGACTTTGCTGAATTTATTAGTTCTAAGAGGTTGTGTGTGTGTGTGCGCGCATGTGTGTGTGCGTGTAGTATTTAGAATTTTCTACATAAAAATCACATCATCTACAAAGAAAGCTAATTCATATTTTCTTTTCTGATTTGATTGCATTTTAAAAATTTTCTTGCCTAAGTGCTCTGTATGGGACTTACAATACTAGGTTGAATAGAAATGGTGAGAGTGGACATTCTTTCTTCATTCTAGGTCTCAGAAGAAAAGCTTTAGTTTTTCACTACTGAGGTAATGTTAGCTGTGGGCTTTCTATGTACGATAATACTTCATTTTATGGCACTTCATTTTATTGTGCTTCAAAGACATTGTGTTATTTTTACAAATTGAAGGTTCATGGCAACGCTGTATTGAGCAAATTCATTAGTACCATTTTCTAATGTGATGTGCTCACTTTGGGTCTCTGTGTCATATTTTGATAATTATCACAATATTTTCAACTTTTCCAATATTATTATATCTGTTATGGAGGTCAGTGATTAATGATTTTTTGATGCTACTATTGTAATTACTTTGGGATGCCATGAACCAGGCCCATATAAAACAGTGAACTTAATCCATAAATGTTATGAGTGTTATGACTGCTCCTCTGACCAGCAATTCCCATCTCTCTTTCTCTCTTTGGGTCTCACTATTATTCCCTGAGACAAAGCAATGTTCAAATTAGGTCAATTAATAATCCCACAATGGCCTCCAAGTGCTCAAGTGAAAGGAAGAGTCACATGTCCCTCACTTTGAATCAAAAGCTAGAAATGAGTAAGCTTAGTGAGAAAGGTGTATCAAAAGCCAACATATGATGAAATCTAGGCCTCTTACCCCAAATAATTAGCCAATTTGTGAATATGAAGGAAAAGTTCTTGAAGGAAATTAGAAGTGCTACTCCAGTGAACACACAACTGATAAGAAAGTGAGATAGACTTAATATGATTTGGATCTGTGTTTCCACCAGATCTCATATTGAGGTGTGGTTCCCAGTGTTGTAAGTTAGGACCTGGTGGGAGGTATTTGGGTCAGAGGGATGTATTCCTTGTGAGTGGCTTGGTGCCATCCCCTAGGTGATGAGTGAGTGAATTCTTACGAGTTTGAGTTATTTTAAAGTATTTGGCACCTCCCCCCTCTCCTGACTCTCTCTTTTTCTCCAGTTCTGGTCATGTGACATGCCTTCTCCCACTTCAACACCTGTCATGATTGTAAGTTTCTTGAGGTCTCCCCAGAAGCCAAGAAGATGCCAGCATCCTGTTTCCTGTAAAGCCAAAAGAACCATGAGCAAATTAAACATCTTTTCTTTATAAATTGCCCAATCTCAGATTGTTTTTTTATACCAACATAAGAATGGCCTAACACAAGACCTATTGCTGATATGGCTAAAGTTTGAGTAGTCAGGATAGAAGACTAAACCAGCCACAACTTTCCCTTAAGCCAAAGACAATTCAAGGGTAGGGCTCTAACTCTCTTCACTTACATGAAGGTGAAGAGAGGTAAGGAATCTGAAGGAAAAAAAAAAATGAAGAAAGCAGAGGTTGGTTCACGGGGTTTAAGGGAAAGAAGCCATCAGGATAATATGAAAGTACAAAGAAAAGCAGTAAGTGCTGATAGAGAAACTACAAGTTATCCAGAAGATCTAGCCAAGATTACTGATGAAGGTGGCTATATCAAACAAAATATTTTGAATGTAGATGAAACAGCCTCGTATTGGAATAAAATGCAATCTAGGATTTTCATAACTAAAAGAGAAGTTATATCTTGATTTCAAAACTTCAAAGAACAAAGACTACCTTGTTAAAGGCTAATACAGCTGGTGACTTTAATTTGAAGCCAATGATCATTTAACATTCTGAAAATCCTAGAGCCCTTAAGAATTATGAAGAATCTACTCTGCCTGGGCTCTATAAATGGAAAAACAAAGCCTGTTTACTGCATGGTTTACAGAATATTTTAAGCCTACACTTGAGACCTACAACTGAGAAAAAAGATTCTTTTCAAAATATTACTGCTCATTGTCAATACAACTGGTCACCCAAGAGCTATGATAGATATGTACAAAGAGATTAATGTTCTTTTTATGCCTGCTATCACAACATCCATTCTTCAGTTCATAGGTCAAGGAGTAATTCTCACTTTCAAGTTTTTTTACTTGAGAAGTACATTTTATAAGTCTATAGCTGCTATAGATAGTGATACTTTTGATGGATCTGAACAAACTAAATTGAGAAGCTTCTAGAAATGATTCTACATTCTAGATACCATTAAGAATCTTCATGCTTTTTGAAAGTAAGCCAAAATATCAATATCTGAGGGATTTTGGAAGAAGTTAATTCTAACTTTCATAGACAATTTTAATAGGTTCAAGACTTCAGTAAAGGAAATAACTGCCGATATGGTAGAAATTGCAAGAGAAATAAGAATTAGAAGTGGAGCCTGAAAATGTGAATGAATGTTACAATCTCATAATAAAAGTTAAACAGATGAGAAATTGCCTCTTATGAATAAGCAAAGAAAGCTGTTTCTTGAGATGCAATATACTCCTGGTCAAGATATTGTGAACGATGCAGAAATGACAAGAAAGCATTTAGAGTATTATGTAAGCTTAATTGATAAAGCAATGACAAAGCTTGAGAGGATTGACTTCAATTTTGAAAGAAGCTCTATTCTGGGTAAAATGCTTTCAAACACATTGCACGCCACAGAGAAATCTTTAATGAAAGGAAGGGCAAATTTATGTGGCAAACTTTATTGTTGTCTCATTTTAAGAAATGTCCGCATCCATCTCTACCTTCAGCTATCACAACCCTGATCAGTCATTAGCCATCAACAAGAAGGTAAATCCTCTACCGGGAAAAAGATTACAACTCACTGAAGGTTCAGATGATCATTAGCATTTGTTGGCAAGAAAGTATTTTTTAATTAAGCAATGCACTTTTTTAGACATAATGCTATTGCACACGTAATAGGCTATAATATTGTGTAAACATAACTTTTATGTGAACTGAAAAATAGACAAAAACCGGCGTGACTCATTATATTGTGATATTTCCTTTATTGCAGTGGTCTGAAACTGCACCTGCAATTTCTTATAGGTATGCCTGTTTGGCTTTTATTGTGCTAAGTTCTTTCTACACCTAAGAGTTTTTATCATGAAAGGGTGTTGAAGTTTGTCAAATGACTTTTCATCATCTATAAAAAAGACCTTTTGATTTTTTATTCTTCATTCTGTTTCTGGAGTATATGATAACATTTGATTTGTATGTGTTGAACTATCCCTTCTCACTGGGGTAAATCCCCTTGGTCATGGTGTATGATCCTCTTAGTATGCTGTTGAACTTTGTTTACTAATATTTTGATGAAAATTTTTGCAATCAGATTCACCAGGGATATTGACCTTCAGTTGTTCTTTCTTGTGGTTTCTGTCTGTTAGTATTAAGGTGATGCTGGCCTTATAAAAAGAGTTCGGAGCTGTTCCCTCTTCTATTTTTCAGAAGAGTTTAAGAAGGATTGGTAATACTTTTTAAATGTTTGGTACAATTTATCTATGAAGTCATTAATTCATGTGCTTTTCTTTTTTAATTACTGAGTCAATCTAATTTGTTATTAATATGTTCGGCGTTTTGATTTCTACTTGACTCAGTCGAGTGTATGTTTCTAAGAATGTATTCATTTCTTCTAGGTTGTCCTGTTGGTGTATGATTGTTCATGATAGTCTCTTAAAATCTCTTTCTTTAAAAAAATTGTGGCATTGATTGTAACATTGCCTCCTCCATTTCTGATTTTATTTGAATCGTCTCTCTTCTTTTTTAAATTAGTCTAGGTAAGAGTTTTTACATTTTATATCTTTTCACAAAACTAACCCTAAAATTTATATTTTTATTATTTAATAAAATCTCTATTTTGTTTATTCCTTCTCTAATATTTATTATTTCCTTCCATCCTCTAAATTAAGGCTGTCCTTTTTTTCTTGTTTCTTGAGGTACAATACTGGGCAATGGTTACATCTCCATTTCTTTAGGATGGTTTACTGGAGCTTTGTTTTTTTCCTTTGCTGGTGTCATGTTTCCCTGGTTCTTCATGATTCTTGTAAACTCGCATTCGTGTCTCTGCATTTGTAGAAATACTCAACTCTTCTAGTCTTTACAGACTGGCTTTGACATGGAAAGCCCTTCACCTGTCATCCTGGCCAGATATTTTTGATGGACTAGCTAGTAGGGACCTTTAGCATGTGGGTTTTGTGCCTGGGCCCAGGGGTAGGCTGACCTGATGCCAGAGTCTGTGGTCCTTGAATAAGTATTTAATCTACACCTTTAAAATTACAAAAAATATGCATCACTTTGTAATAAAAATATTCATCCATGACAAGATCAGATGAGTCCAGCACAGGGTTTTTTTGGCCTTACCCTACTAATATTTTGAGCTGGATAATTCTTTGTTTGGAGCGGGGAGTTGTTCTGAGTATTGTAGGATGTTTAGCAGAATCTCTAGTTCCTACGTATTTGATTCCAACAGCATGCCTTGTCCAGCTGAGGCAAACTAAAATGTCTCCAGACATTGTCATATATGCCTAAGGAAGAGCATCAAAGTCACCACCTCTGGAAAATTACTGAAAATCTTGAAACAATCAAACACTTTCTGATGAGTTATTTGCCTGAAACTTATACCTTTAACCATGAGCCAAAAATCAATACACGTAAACTATGGTCATATAATCTGTTATTATCAGAACTCTCTTTATGTTAGAATTACTGCTTTTATGGCATTTCTGTGCACTTTTGACCTTCAGATTTTTTACTTTCAATTCTTCTAACAATATTTGCCAAGTTTCTCTAACAGTATACATTTTAACTTTTATTTTAGGTTCAGGCACGCATGTGCATGTTTGTTATATAGGTAAACTGCATGTCATAGGGGTTTGATGTACAGATTATTTCATCCTCCAGGTAATAAGCATAGCACCTGATAGGTAGTTTTTAAAATCTCCTTTCTCCTGCCATCCTCCAGCCTAAAGTAGGCTCCAGTGTCTGTTGTTTCTCTTTTTGTGTCCATGTGTTCCCATTGTTTACCTCCCAGTACACGTAAGAATATGTGGTATTCAGTTTTTTGTTCCTGCATTGGTTTACTTAGGATAATGACCTCCAGCTCCATTCATGTTGCTGCGAAGAACATGATCTCTTTCATTTTTATGGCTGCATAGTATTGCATGGTATATATGTACCGTATTTTCTTAATTCAGCCTACCATTGATTTAGGTTGATTCCATACCTTTGCTATTGTGAATAGTACTACAATAAATATATGTGTTCATATGTCTTTATGGTAGAATGATTTATATTCCTTGGATATACACCCAATAATGGGATTACTGGGTCAAATGGTAATCCTGTTGTTTGTTGTTGTTGTTGTTGTTGTTGTTGTTGTTTTGTTTTGAGATGAAATTTTGCTCTGTTGCCCAAGCTGGAGTGCAGTGATACTTGGCTCATTGGAACCTCTGCCTCCTGGGTTCAAGTGATTCTCCCACCTCAGCCTCCCAAGTGACTGCGATCACAGGCACCCGCCACCACACTTGGTTAATTTTTGTATTTTTAGTAGAGACAGGGTTTCACTATGTTGGCCAGGCTGGTCTCAAACTCCTGACCTCAGGTGATCCACCTGCCTCAGCCTCCCAAAGTATTGGGATTACCGGTGTAAGCCACCATGCCTGGCCAGTAGTTCTGTGTTAAGTTCTTTGAGGAATCACCACATGGCTTTCCAAATTGACTGAACTAATTTACATTTCCACCAGCAATGTTTAAGTGTTCCCTTTTCTCTACAACTTTGCCAGCATCTTTTATTGTGATGGTTAATTCTGAGTGTCAACTTGATTGAATTGAAGGGTGCAAATACGTATTGATTCTGAGTGTGTCTGTCAGGCTGTTGCCGAAGGAGATTAATATTTGAGTTAGTGGGCTGGGGAAGGCCCACCCACCCTTAATCTGGTGGGCACAATCTAATCAGCTGCCTGTGAATATAAAGCAGGCAGAAAAATGTGAAAAGGCGAGACTGGCCTAGCCTCCTAGGCTACATCTTTCTCCGGTGCTGGATGCTTCCTGCCCTCAAACATTGGACTCCAAGTTCTTCAGTGTTGAGACTTGGACTGACTCTCCTTGACCCTCAAGCTTGCAGACAACCTGTTGTGAGATCTTGTGATCCTGTAAGTTAATACTTAATAAGCTCTCCTTTATTTAAATATGTAAATATATGATATGTATTTATCATATATGATATATACTTATCATTTATATATTTAACTTCTATGTATGATTTATATATATATATATATTCTATTAGTGCTGTCCCATTAGGGAACACTGACTAATACAGTTATTTTTTAATTTTTAACAATAGCCATTCTGAATGATGTGAGTTGGTATCTTATGGTTTTGGTTTGTGTTTCCCTGATGATGAATGATGTCAAACATCTATCATTTCTGTTGGCCGCAGGTATGTCTTCTTTTGAAAAGTGTCTGTTCATATTCTTTGCCCATTTTTTAATGGAATTGTTTATTTTTTGCTTGTAAATTTAAGTTTTTTACAGATGTTGGATATTAAACCACTGTTGGATGTGTAGGTTGAAAATAGTTTCTCCCATTGTGTAGGTTGTCTGTTTACTCTGTTGATAGTTTCTTTTGCTGTAAAGAAGCTCTTTAGTTTAATTAGGTTCCTTTTGTCAATTTTTGGTTTTCTTGCAATTGATTTGGGTGTTTACATCATGAAATCTTTGGCAGGTTCAATGTTCAGAATGGTATTTCCTAGGTTGTCTTCCAGGGTTTTTACAGTTTTAGGTTTCACATTTAAGTATTTCATTTATCTTGAGTTGATTTTTACATATGGTGTAAGGAAGAGATCATGTCAGTCTTCTGCATATGGCTAGCCAGTTATCCCAGAACCATTTATTGACTAGAGAATCCTTTCCCCATTGCTTATTTTTGTCTACTTTGGCAATGATCAGATGGTTGTAGCTGTGTGGTATTGTTTTTGGACTCTCTATTCTGTTCCATTGGCCTGTGTGTCTGATTTTGTATCAGTACCATACTGTTTTTGTTACTGTAGCGTTGTCATATAGTTTGATGTCAGGTAACAGTAATGCCTTCAGCTTTGTTATTTTTGTTTAGGATTATCTTAGCTACACTGGCTCTTTTTTTTTTTTGGTTCCATATGAATTTTAAAATAATTTTTTTCTAATTCTGTGAAGAATGTTATTTGTAGTTTGATAGGAAAAGCATTGAATCCATTAATATCTTTGGGAAGTATGGCCATTGTGAGAATATTGATCCTTCCTATCCATGAGCATGAAATGCTTTACCATTTGTTTGTGTCATCTCTGATGTCTTTTTTTTTTTAATTCTCATTTAAGAGATCTTTCACCTCTTTGGTTAGCTGTATTCCTAGGTATTTTATTTTATTTTGGCAATTGTAAATGGGATTGCATTCTTGATTTGGATCTCAGCTTGGATACTGTTGGAGTATAGGAAGCAATTGATTTTTGTACATTGATTTCACTTCCTGAAACTTCACTAAATCTATTTTTCAGATCAAGGAGCTTTTGGGAAGAGACTATGGGGTGTTCTAGGTATTTAATCATATTGGCTACAAACAGGTATAGTTTGACTTCCTCTCTTCCTGTTTGGATGCTTTTTACTTCTTTCCCTTGCCTGATTGCTCTGGCCAGGACTTCCAATACTATGTTGAATAAGAATGCTGCGAGAGAGCATTCTTGTCTTGTTCCAGTTTTTAAGGGATGTGGCTTGCTGCTTTCACCCATTCAGCATGATGTTGTCTGTGAGTTTGTCATAGACAACTTTTATTATTTTGAAGTATTTTCCTTCAATGCCTATTGTTGAAAATTTTTAACATGAACAGATGTGGAATTTTATTGAAAGCCCTTTCTGCATCTATTGAGATAATCATGTGGTTTTCATTTTTAGTTCTGTTTATGTGGTGAATCACATTTATTGATTTGCAGGCTTATATCCAACTGCCTGGTAGACATTCCACCTAGAAATCCTGTAGGCATTTCTTATTAATTGATTGATTGATTGATGTTTTGCTCTTTTTGCCCAGGCTGGAGAGCAATGGTGCAATCTCGGCTCACCGCAACCTCCACCTCCCAGATTCAAGCGATTCTCTTGCCTCAGTCTCCTGAGTAGCTGGGATTACAGGCATGCACCACCATGCCTGGCTACTTTTGTATTTTTGGTGGAGACAGGGTTTCCCCGTGTTGGTCAGGCTGGTTTCAAACTCCCGACCTCAGGTGATCTGCCCGCCTTGGCCTTCCAAAGTGCTGGGATTACAGGTGTGAGCCACTGGGCCTGGCTTGAAATCCCATTGACATTTCAAATCAAAGTACCAAAATCTAAACTTGTTCAAACATCCCTTTCCTCCATTATTCCTAATACTGAACAACACCACCAGAAACTCTGGAAGTAATAGATACATTTATCCTCTCATCCTGAACCTCATGTATGGACCTTTTTCCAATTGTTATCAATTCAGTTTTTTATTTATTTATCAAATGTAGTTCATTTATTTCCACCTCACTGTTATTGCCTCTTTAAAGGCTTTAGGCATAATTGCATTGACAGTGTCACCATCCAGCCTTCTGATCTATTCCCAATTTTAATCTATTCCCAATATGATATAGGAGCTATCTCCTATATCATATCCAGTAATTTTTCAAACCATTCATTTAATCATGGAATTCTCAGGCTTTAATATTTCTCATTTAAATAAAGCAGGGTAGAAAATGCATGCAGAGGTCATCAAGGTAAATAATTTAATAAAAAGAGCATCAAGCACATTTTGACCACCTGAAAAGCATGGGTTTCATCTAGAGAGGGTAGTAATTATTTAGCTCCAGCCACTTCTCAAAGCATAGAATATAGGCCCAGTGAACCCAGATGGTCTGATATTTCAAGAGAAGTTGGAAATTTGTGTAAAGTTTTATTTTTTAAATGATTGCAATGTGTTATTTTTTAAATATGTCTGGCCTAAAGGATAAAGTTAAAAGTCTCTCACATGTTTGCAAAAACTTCTGTTATTTAGTATACCTCTTCACATTTTCTTTTTCACTACCATCCTTGCAGTTTATTTTTTAGTTAACCAGTACTATTTGTTGATACCAGATAGTTGCAAAAAATTGTGTTTCCTTGAGTACCCCCACTCCTTCCAGCTGTCTGCTAAATGTCTGCATATTCCTTGTACTCAGATGGAACCACTTTTCCTCAACCCCTTAAATAGTTATTCCCTAATGTGTGTTATCTTTGTATTTTTTATCGTGACACTTGCAATCTTGTAATTGCAATTGTGTGTTTGCCTTTGTATTTCCCCACGGCACTGTGAGCTCTTTGGAGAGAGAAACTGGGTCTTACTCTTCTTTGTATGTCTAGCATTTAACACAGAGTCTGACACATTACAGGTACTCAACAGATGTTGAATAAATGAATTGTCAAAATGAATAATGTAAATATTTTCTTGGCCTTATTTCAAAAAGATTTTTTTTTAGGGAAAAATCCAAAGAAAAAATTGGATCTCAAATATTTTTGAAGTAATCAGAGTCCTGTCAATTATTTGCGCAATATAAAGTTGTTAACTAGGTATTGGGATAGATAAAATGAACTCTAAGGTTTCACATTGGCAGCATTGTTGGAAAGCAGACACTTTCCTAAGGCTTCAGAATCAAAAGGAAGTGGTTGGGAATCATTAAAACGTAACAGGTTGGAAGAGGAGATGTTCCATGGAGTGAAACTCAAGTCTTTTGACAAGAAGGCTTTGCAGAGGTCATGCAGGAGCTGTTGACCTGAAGGAGGGCATCATGGCACTGGGACCTAGACTTTTGAGGAGGAGAGTTATGACCGGAGCTGGTGCACATGAAGGGGGTATGATGAGACCTGGTTCTGCAAGATTTAGAACAATTTTAATCTGAATTCAACTGTTGCTTTTGCAAGTAACTGTTAATGCCAGAATGAAGAGAATGAAGTGATACTGCCAGTTATAGGGGATGCAGCAGGGGAAGGCGTGACCCCTTTTTTCCTTCCTCTAGTGCCTCTTTTTTGGCAGAGCCAAGTATGGAACCAGCAGGTAAAGGAGAAATATGTTTGCAGAGTTCCAGTTCCAGGATCAAATACCCAAATTGAGAAGGGTGAGCTTGAAGCTGTGAGAAGATAACTGGTATAAGGGCTTAAAAAGTTAGTTAGAAAGACTAAAATGAAGAAAGTTAGCAATTTATATTGAATTACAGTTAAAGCAAAGGTTGACTGACTTTATGCTTTGCTCACACAATTTCTTCTGTCTCAACTTCACTCACATCTCCTTAGGTGTATCACTCTTATGTGTATCACTCTATCAAAACATTATTTGAAGCCCATTTTAAGTACTACTTCTTCTATGAAACTTTTTCCTGCTCCAACTTCCACTGGACTTTGTAATTTTTAAATATATATATGTACATTAAAAGTTAACTGGTATTACTGCCTCCTTTTGGATTTTGGATTTTTAAAAGAAGCAGAATAATATATGCAGTTGTAGAGTTGGAGCCAGTATGCACAACACACACACACACACACACACTCATATCCATACAAATAATATAGTACATTTTCATTGCTTACACAGACACAGATATGCTTGTGTATGTAGTTCTACTTTGCTTTTTTTTTTCAGAAATTATTCCTTTCTAATGCACCATTTAACTTTTTTATTTATTATGGTTAGGTTTTGTCATCTGTCAACCTTGATGGAATGTAACTTCTGTGAGGGCAGAGATCTTTGTTTTATTATTTTATGTGTTGTGAACAGCAAGAAGAGTGCCATGTCAGGTTTTTCTAATACTGGTTCCCTCCTTCTCAACTTTATGTACATTATTCTTGAAATTATTCTATTTATTTACATACAAACATAAACACACAATATCTGTGTAAATGAGAAAACTTTCCTATATTATTTATGTACATATATTTATGTTTGTGTGTGTGCTATACATAATTGAACCTAGCTATAGACATTGTTCTGCCTCTTTCCTGGAGATCCATCTAACATTAGTTCATGTAGAAATACTTTATTATTTTTAACTACAGCATTTCATAGTTTGACTGTAACAGTGTATTATCCAAACCTATTATTTTAAACATCTAATAATCTATATCTGATATTAAATAATATGTAGTTAACACATTCACATCTACTGTATTTTTTACAATAAAAGCAATATAAAAATATACTTTTTGTACAATCCTTTTGTACATGTGCCTGATGATTTTCTAGTGTAGTGAGGTCAAGCACAATTGAAATGTAATAGAATTTGCCAAACTGCTTTCCAAAGTAGCAGAACGAATTCATCTTTCCACCAGCAAATCTATCTATCCATGCCATTGCCAACCCTTTCTGCTAGCAAGCTTCTATGTATAAGTCATGTGATAAATAGAAAACAAAATTATATTGTATTAATTTGTAATTAATTTGTATTTCCTTGATGACTAATGAGGTTGCATATCTTTTTTGTTAATTGACCTCTCCAATGAATTTTCTGTTTATATCGAGTCTTCTAATTAGTTTTTGTTTTTTTAAAAAAATACTTTTAGTTACTAATTCTTTAAATATTATAAATATTTTTATCAAATTTTTATGTAGAGTTTATACATTTCAAAATTTTATATAGTTATAAATTTATCAATGATATAGTTCATGTTTTAGTGTTTATTTAATAAATCCCTTTCTACTATAAAGATCATGAATTCTACTATAAAGATCATGTTTAATATTAATTTTAACAATTTATATTCTTTTTAATTTTTAAATTTGCTCTATATTTACATTTATGAGAAGTGTTAGGTGCGAATCTAACTTAATTTTTGCACGTGTGTTTAGTCATTTGTCCCGATACTTTTGAAATGTTTGCCTTTTCCCTGTCGATTGAAAATGTTACGCTTATCAAATGCTAAATTCCCATATATTCTCAGATCTGATTCTGGATCTGTTCTTCTGTACCACTGATCTGTATGACTACTTCTGAATTCGTATTATTACTGTTGAAATTACTATGCCTCATAAAAATGTATCAAACCTGGGGTAAGGAAGAAGTTACTCCTCTTTGTTCTTCCATTACAAAATTGTTCTGGCTATTTTTGCACACTTGTTCTTCAATATGAAATTTATAACTAGCTTGTCAAATTCTGTAAGAAATTCTGCTGGAAATGTAATGGAGATTGCAATTAATTTACCGATTAATTTGGTAGAAAAGATGTTTTTATAATAGTACATTTTCTCATATACAAACATAAACTTGTCTATTTAGGCACATCTTATGTGCCCCTAAATAGTGTTTTATAGGTGGAGTGCCATGGCTCACACCTGTAATCCCAGCACTTTGGGAGGCTGAGGTGGGGGCATTACTTCAGGCCAAGAGTTTGAGATGAGACTGGGCAACATAGTGAGATCCTGTCTCTACAAAAGTTAAACAATTAGCCAGGTATGGTACCACATGTCTGTAGTACCAGCTACTCAGGAGGCTGTGGTGAGAGGATTATTTAAGCTCAGAAAATCGAGGCTGCAGTGAGATGTGATCGCACCACTGCATTCCAGCCTGAACAACAGAGTGAGACCCTGTCTCCAACAATAATAATAATAATGATAATAATAATAACAATAACGGTGGAGTTTTATAGTTTCTCCATAAATTTCTTGTCCATTTTGTTATGTTTCTTCCTAGATATTTTACTGTTTTAAAATGTCTTGATGTTTTTGCAAATATAATACTTATTATTATATTATTACCTTTTAAACATTTAATTATTGCTGCTATCTAGAAAAACTATTTTATATATTGATATTGTATCCAGCCACCTTGCTTACTGGCAATGCTCTCCACAGTTGCCCCTTTCATTTGCAGTTTCCTAATTCTTTAAATATCTTCCTGGGATGTTTCATATATATCTCTAACCTTTTCTGTTTTCACATATGGTTATATATTTATTTATTTGCTTATTTTCTGTAATTATATAATTACTGTGTGAGAGCAAAAGTGAGGTTTAAGTTGTCAAGAGAAGTCCAAATACTTTCTTTATGCCTCTCTCAAAACACTGATTTATCTGTTATAGCAGTCTCTAAGACCTTGTATTGCAGTATTATTCTGTTGTATTATCTGCATTATCTAGCACAGTACCTTGCAAAAATCATCTTTAAACAAATATGTCAATGAGTTTCTTAATCAGTTCAGGGTACGTTGAGGCAATTCACCTGAATATGTGTCCAGGGAAGTAGTTTTATTCAAGAATGGAAGCATAAATAAAATTCATTAGGCAATGTAGGGCTAGATTATCGGGTCCCCTTCATACTGAAAAAAACACAAAATTGATTTTTAAGAGAAATTCATTGTGAACAATTTAAAAATGTTACTGTGTTTAATTTAGCTTATGATTTCTAAAAGTCAGTGATTTAACAATAGTGCAATAAAGTTATATGTGTTTAGAACATTAAGATACTGGGCTGTAGAACTCGGCTAGTCTACTGTATGCAGATTTTATTACTTTATACTCCATTATTTTATTCAGAATAAATGCATTTTTTTTGTTTTCTATTCTTCAATCTAAATAGGTAAGTTATTTTAACTATTTTTCATAATGAAATGGTTTCACAACCTCTTATGGTCCTCCAAAATATGTTGAATAAGGTCAGTATTCTCAACAATTAGAAGACACCATGCCTAAAGGGATAGCATTACTATTTGGAGAAAGTATAGTAAATTGGACTGCTTATCATAAAATCAATAAAAGAGATAGAATGCTTATCATCCCCATGAACTTTTAGCCCATAAGGAAAATAAAATTTTTGATGTTCTGAAACCCCAGAGCAAACTAGTTTGCATCCAGATAAATCAAATAGAGAAAAATTTTCTAGAATATAAACTTATAAATCTGTCTCTTCAAGAAGAAAAACAGCTTTTTGTTCAAGATAATGTGGCTTTAGAAAGTAAGATACACCTTGAAAAATTAGTTAAATAAGAAGACATTATTTGCATTTGTCAAATGGATTTGATTTTCCACTCAGGATGGAATGTGTGTGTGTGTGTGTGTGTGTAAAATATATATAAACATACATAATTATATATATTTACACTCACATATACACTTTTGTTTGTATATGTGCATGTATATAAGTTGAAGATTAAGTCTAAAACTCAGCAATCTCTTAAGGGACGTACTTATTGTATATAAATGTGTGTATTTGTGTGTTAATATGAAATACATCTACTAGGAGTTTAAAATTTCTCTGGCTTTGCTAGCATAATCTGTGCTTTCAAGAGATGTAAGGCATAATGAAAAGCAAAAAGAACTACCATTAAGTAATTTTTATAAAATATATTTTATGTTCAAGGGCAGGAATATGTCACTTCTTTTTGGGGACATCAAGGAAGTCATCCATAAGAAGGTGTTATTTAGTCTATGCTTTCAAGTAGAATGACTGAAAAAATAAAAAAGAGAACATGGCCGGGCATGGTGGCTCACACTTGTAAACCCAGCACTTTGGGAGGCTGAGGTGGGCGGATCACGAGGTCAGGAGATCGAGACCATCCTGGCCAACATGGTGAAACCCCGTCTCTACTAAAAATACAAAAATTAGCTGAGCGTGGTGACGCACGACTGTAGTCCCAGCTACTCGGGAGGGTGAGGTAAGAGAATTGCTTGCTTTAACCCAGGAGGCAGAGGTTGCAGTGAGCCGAGACGGCACCACTGCACTCCGGTTTGGGCAATAGAGCAAGACTCCCTCTAGGGGTGGGGCTCTTTCTCCCATTCTGCAGGTTGTACATTCATTCTGTTGACTATTTCTTTGGCTCTGCAGAAACTTCTTTGTTAAAATCTCATTTGCCTATTTTTGCTTTTGTTCCTTGTGCTTTTGAGCTCTTACTCACCACTTCATTGCCTAGGCCAATGTCCAGAAGAGTTTTCCCAAGGTTTTCTTCTAGTGTTTTTATAGTTTCACATCTTATATTTAAGTCTTTCATTTATCTTGAGTTAACTTTTGCATACAGTGAGAGTTAGGGGGTCTAGTTTCATTCTTCTGCAAATCTCAATCCAATTTCCTCAGCACCATTTGCTGAAAAAAAGGTACATAGAAAATAGAGAATAAATCAATCACTTTGTCCTTTTTTTGTACTACAGTGGTACGTATGTCTTCAATAAAGACATCACAAAGCTTGTTAAAACTTTTCATAAAAATATATCAAACTCTCCCAATGTGCTGACCTATTTTGTTGGTGCAAAAGTAATTGAAGGTTTTGCCATTACTTTTAATGGCAAAGACAGCAATTACTTTTTCTCCAAGTCAATATAGTCTCAATTATATTTTTGGCACTAGTGTCATTCTTTCAGACTGCTAGCTGATGGGGGCATCCCGCCATACCTATGGGATAAAGCACATTCAGAACTCATTCCGTGGCAGGAAGCATATACCTTGCTCCTGAATCCAAGTGTAGCATCCACAATGTATACTTGGGAGTCAGCAAAATCTAAATTCAAATTCAGCCTCCATCACCTATCACTCTATCCCACTCTATCACTGGGAAAACATCTCTCATTCTCAGATTCTTCACCTATAAAATAAGAATGAGAATTTTTATTATAGAGAAATTTTTGAAAATTAAGTGTAATAAAATTATCAAGTGACTGGTATTTTGTAGGTGCTTAGTACCTTGCTAGTTCCCCTCACTTTGCTATTGCACAAGCAAGCTATACCTTGGTTCTGATGTCATTTCAAACCCTGTTCTTGCATGCTTCTCCCTGTTGCCAACTAGTGAGCCAGGACCCTTTCTCTACAAAAAAAAAAAAAAAAAAGGAATTAAAAAATAAGCCCAGTGTGGTGATATTAGCCTGTAGTCCCAGGCAGTATCAGGAGGCTGAGGTGAGAGGATCACTCCAGCCTGGGAGTTCAAGGCTCCAATGAGCTATCATAGCACCATGGCACTCCAACCTGGGTCACAGAATGAGAGCCTGCTGTGGGTGAGTGTCCTAAAAACGTGTATTAGATCCTGTTGGTTATGATGTTATTGAGTTCCATGTTCTTGCTGATTTTTTTTCCTGTTCTGTCATCTGTTAAGGGAGGGATGTTGAAGTCTCCAAGTATAATTTTGGATTTTTTAGTTCTTCTTTCAGTTCTATCAGTTTTGCTTCATACATTTGCAACTACGTTATTTGGTACATTTAAATTTAGGATTTCTATTTCTTCTAAGTGGATTGACCCATTTATCATTATATGAAATAGAAATCCTAAATTTGAATGTACCAAATAACATAGTTGCACCCACAGCAGCAGAATATACATTATTTTCTGGTATCATAAGAAAACGTACCAAGATAGAACATACCCTGGGATATAAAACAAGCTTTAATGCATTTAAAAATTTGAAATCATGCAGACTGTGTTCTCTGGTCACAATGGAATCAAACTGGAAATCAATAACAGAAAGATAGGAAGATATCAAAACACGTGGAAACTAAACAACACACTTCTAAGTAATCCAGGGGTCAGGGAGGAAGTTTCAAAGAAGAGCAAAAATACAGAATTTGTTGGACATGGCTAAGGGACTGAGAGGGAAATATAGAGCAATTAATGTATATATTAGAAAAAAGGAAGAGTCTCCAACAAATAATCTATGCTCCTGCCTCGAGAACCTAGAAAAAGAAGAGAAAAATAAATGCAAGACAAAAAGAATATATTAAAGACAAGTGAATATATTACATAAATTGACAGAACCTAATTCATAAAATCAATACAAAAATTTGATTTTTTTAAAAAACAAGGCCGGGCGCAGTGGCTCAAGCCTGTAATCCCAGCACTTTGGGAGGCCGAGACGGGCGGATCACGAAGTCAGGAGATCGAGACCATCCTGGCTAACACGGTGAAACCCCGTCTCTACTAAAAATATACAAAAAACTAGCCAGGCGAGGTGGCGGGCGCCTGTAGTCCCAGCTACTCGGGAGGCTGAGGCAGGAGAATGGCGTAAACCCGGGAGGCGGAGCTTGCAGTGAGCTGAGATCGGGCCACTGCACTCCAGCCTGGGCGACAGAGCGAGACTGCGTCTCAAAAAAAAAAAGAAAATAAATTAGCAAACCTCTCACAGGGAGAAAAAGACACAAATTACTAATATTACAAAATAAAATGAAATGGGATTTTCTGTATTTTTGATATAAATAATTCTTTGTTGAAATCTTTACATTTTTATATTATGTTAGGAAAGTCTAAATCTTATTTATAATTTCTATTTTAGCTGACTCTTAGTGATACTACCCAGGAAGGGAAACTGTGAAATACCACCTTGTGACTGGCAGGTAGAGATAGAAGTTCAGGTTCACCACTCACCATCCATTTATACAAGCTTCTCATTACCATTACCACTAGGCAGGGATGAAAGATCCAACTCTGCTTGCAATGTCTGTGGACAATGGGAATGGCATGTCGTTATTACCACTTGAAAGTGGTGAAAATCCTGCACCTCCACTAGGTCTTCTTTGACATCACCCTAGTGGAGAAGATGAGGGTATCTTGTTACTGCTAGGTAGGAGTACAGGCCCTCACACATCTTCTCCACTGATACTATGTGAGTAGGTGCAGACATGTTACCACCTCATAGTACAAATGTTTTAGTCCTTTGCTTGGCTTTCTCTGACAATCCCCGGGTGGTGGTGCTGGGACGTCTCATTATAGTCTCACAAAGGTGGAGGTATAGGTTCCACTTGGCTTTTGCTAATATGGGTGAAAGTGGTGCCACACCTACACCAGATCATGTTGACAGAGTAGAGAAGTTCTGTCTTAAGGTTTACTGTCTTGGTGGGTTACCCTTTTCCTGGTCCTTAGGCTCAAGATAGAAGAATTTTAATAGGGTGTTTCTAGGTTGCCACCTTTCTCAGCCCTAAATCTGGGATAATGTGAAGCAACATAAACACCCAGGGTACTCATCATTTTGTTGTTTCTTGGGTCCCAAAGTCCCTAGCCATGCTGCCTCCTTCTCTCCACCTTTTAGAATCTTCTTATGTTTTGTTTTACATATTAATCTAGGAGTTTGGTTGTACATAGCAGATGGAATAGAACAAAAGCATGTCTACTCCATCTTCCTAGAAGAGGAAGTTGTCAGAACCTTTAACATTATGAATGCTTGATGATTCCGTTTGGATGTTTGTCCTCTTCAAATCTCATGTTGGTTTCAGGGGCCAGGCCCAGGGAGCCACTGCCCTGCTCATCCTCAAGACACTGCTCCCCACATCCTGGTTATTCCAGCTTCAACCTCCACTCAAAAGAGCTCAGGGTGCAGCTCAGGCCAAACCTTTGGAGGGCACAAGCCATAAGCCTTGGTGACTTTCATATGGTGTTAAGCCTGAAGATGTGCGGAATGCAAGAATGAAGGAGACTTGGAAGCTTTCACCTAGATTTCAGAGGATGTATGGAAAAGCCTGGTGTCCAGGCAGAAGTCTGCTGCAGGGGCAGAGCCCCCACAGAGATACTCTACTAGGGCAATGCTGAGGGGAAATGTGGAGTTTTAACCCACACAGAGTTCTTACCAGGACAGTTCTTAGTGAAGTTATGGGAAGGGAGCCATTACCCTCCAGACCTCAGAAGGGTAGAGCCACCAGCAGCTTGATTCCTGAGGCTGGAAAAGCCACAGGAACTCAACTCCAATCTGTGAGAGCCACTACCTGGGTTGCACATTGCAAATAGAGGCAGAGCTGCCCAAGGCTGTAGGAGCCCACTTCTTGCTCCAGTGTGCCCAGGATATGGGCTGTGGATTCCAGGGCATTTTGGAACTTTAAGGTTTGATATGTGTCCTACTGGGTTTTGGACTTGCATGGCACCTGTAGACCCTTTCTTTTGGCTGATTTCTCCCTTTTGGAATGGGAATGTCTACCCAATGCTTGTATCATAATTCTAGCTTAGAAGTAAATAACTTATTTTTGATTTTACAGGCTAATAGATGGAAAGAATTTGACTTGAGTCTCGGAGGAGACTTTGGATTTTGTACTTGGTACTTTTGAGCTAATGCTAGAACCAGTTAAGATTTTGGAGGATTGTGCTTTGGCAATGTGAGAAGGACATGAGGTTTGGATCCCGGGGGTGGAATAACATGGTTTGGCTGTTTGTTTCCTCCAAATCTCATGTTTAAATATAATCCCCAGTGTTGAAGATGAGGCCTAGTGGGAGGTGTTTGGGTCACTGGGGCAGGTCCCTCATGAATGGCTTTGCTATAATAATGAGTGGGTTCTTACTCTGAGTTCATGTGAGTTCTTCTTGCTTAAAAGATCATGGCACCTCCCTACCTTCTCTCTTGCTCCCATTCTTGCCGTGTGATGTGCCTGCTCCCTTTTGACCTTCTACCACTATCGTAAGCTTCCTGAAGCCCTCACCAGAAGCAGATGCTGACATCACAATTCTTGCATAGTCTGAACAATCATGAGCCAATTAGAACTCTTTATAAAGTACCCAGCCTCAGATACTTTTTTATAGTGACTCAAACAGCCTTACACACCTGAGTCTTGTCCTTAGAGATCTTGATTTAATTGCTTGGGGACTTGACGTGAGGATTCATACTTTAAACTATCCCCAGAAGTTTCTGATGTTCATCGATGGTGGAGAAACACTCAGACCTGATGTTTTATTCTCTAAAGTGAAAACTTGCATTCAACTACTGCTAGTCGTTTCCATACAGGACCAAGTGCTCCAATCTTTCCCTTCAAGTCAAAATTTGATTCATTAAAATGTAAATTATCTCAACATTTATTGTTGGCAGTGATTTTTTAAAAAATCATTGCTTAAGACAGTTTGTCAGTCCATCAAAAGCAATCTGAGGATCAGATGTGGCTGGTGGTTACTAGCAACTTCAGGACTAGCTAGCTGCATGCATTCACACAAGCTAACAACCTATTCCTTCTTTTGTGTTCTCACATCCACTGCCCAACTGCAGAAATTCAGGCCTGGACAACTCCACGCCTTAGTATTGAGCAGCTACTCCCATTTTCTTTATCTTTCTATCAGTCTCATATACTGGCTCAGATAGTTATTTATAAAATATATCTTTTTATATAAAACAAAAATTTAATGGCTGCCATTTTCTCATTGTATCACATTCAATGAACTAATCATTGATATTCAAAATCATCACCACTCAACACAAATCAACTCCCCCATTCTAACCCACTCTCATAAACAACAGTCTAATCCTGGTAAAATTGTCCTATCTGATATATCTTACATTTTCCACGGTATATTCTGTTTAGAACACTCTAAGGTGTTCTCTTCCTCTTCTTCTTCTTCTTTTTTTTTTTTTTTTTCTGAGACTCCTGCCTCAGCCTCCAGAGTAGCTGGGATTACAAGCACCCACCACCACACCTGGCTAAGTTTTATATTTTTAATAGAGACAGGGTTTCACCATGTTGGTCAGGCTGGTCTGGAACTCCTGTCCTCAGCCCGCCTCAGCCTCCCAGAGTGCTTGGATTACACGCATGACCTACTGTGCCTGGCTGGGAGAAAGTATTTTTAAACTACCCATTCAACAAGGGACTGCTATCCAAAATCTACAAATAAACAACTCAACAAAAAGAAACAAATAATTCCATTAAAAAGTTGGTGGAGGACATGAACATACTTTTTTTTCCAAAGAAGACATACAAATGGCCAACAAGCATACAAAAACATTCTGAACATCACTGATCATCAGATAAAGGCAAATGAAAACCACAATGAGAGATCATCTTACACCAGCCAGAATGGCTATTAGTAAAAAGTCAAAAAATAACAGATGTGGATGAGGATATGGAGAAAAGAGAACACTTATACACTGTTAGTGGGAAGGCAAATTCATACAGCCTCTATGAAAAACAGTATGGAGATTTTTCAAACAAATAAAAATAGAACTATCATTCCATCCAGCAATTCCACTATTGGATATCTACCCAAAGGAAAAGATACCTGCAATCATATGTTTCTAGCAGCACTAGTCACAATGGCAAAGATATGGAATCAACCTAAGTGTTCATCAATGGATGTTTGGATAAAGAAAACGTGGTATACAAATATCCATATATCTGTGTCTATATATCTATAGATTTTATTATTTATCTATTGCTACATTTTGTGGCTGACTAGTATTTCATTGTGTATTTATCTAGATATATATATTCTATATCTATTAATATATAGCTATGTAGATAGATATATATGTGTGTATGTGTGTGTGTGTGTGTGTGTATATATATATATATGCACAGTTGAATACTATTGGAACACTCTTCAGCCACAAAAAAGAATAAAATCATGTCTTTTGTAGAAACATGAGTGGAACTGGAGACCATTATCTTAAGTGAAACAACTTAGAAACAGAAAATCAAATACTGTGTTCTCACTTTTAAGTGGGAGATAAATAATGTGCACACATGGACACAGAGTGTGGAATAATAGACCCTGGAGACTTGAAAAAGTGAGAGAGTGGGGCGGAGAGTAACACATGAGAAATTACTTAATGGGTCCAATGTACATTATTTAGGTGATAGTTACTCTATATGTACTCTTAATATAGTATTTACCTCACTGTGTAGTAATTACCTGTTTAAAGGTTTGTCTCTTTATGTTCAATTATGAATTCTACTAGGACAGAAATTTTGCCTTATTCCTTTCCTATTCCTAGTGTGTAATTCAATTCCTTTACACATATAAGATCAATTACTGATTGTTGAACAAGTAGACAAAACCATTATAGTATTGCCATACACATCTAATAAAATAAAGTTTATGGAAATGGCTTGTGAACCTCAGAATAGCTTTTAAACCAGGGTTCAACAAACTACAGCCCAATCAGACCCACTGTCTGATTTTGTAAATAGTTTTATTGGAACACATCTAGCTCACTCATTTGTTTACATATTGGCTATAGCTACTTTCACATTATAAGACTGAATTGACTGGCAGCAAAAGAGATTATGTGGGTCACTATTTTGAAATTATTTACTATGTGGGTCTTTACATAAAAAGTTTGACAATACTTGTATTAGATTCTGGTTGCTTAGGGGCAATGCACTTAGTGATTTTCTTGTTGGGTATGGGCAAAGGGAAAAGCTGGGATTAAGGATCCCAGTTTCTTCAATAATTTAAGCAATAGGTAATGATAACTTACTTCTTATTTCTGATTGAAGGAGTGCATTTTTATTCATTTAACAAATATTTACTTGGAACCTATAGTGTTCTAACCACTATTTTGGCATCAATAAGTTTATTCAATAAGTACTTAGAATGCCTATTGTGTTCAAGCACCATTCCTGCTTTCACAGAGCTTATATTTGTTTTAGTAAAAGGAAACTGACACTTAAAGGAAGAATTACCAAAATTAAGTGACAGACTGGATACAGAGGCTGAAGGACTGGAAGAGTTAAACCTTTCTTAGACATTTCTATCATATCATATAATGTATTAGTTCATTTTCACACTGCTGATAAAGACATATCCAAGACTGAATAATTTGTAAAGAAAAAGAGGTTTAATGGACTCACAGTTCTACATGGCTAGGGAGACCTCACAATCATGGTGGAAGGTGAAAGGTGCATCTTAAATGGCAGCAGGCAAGAGAGAATGAGAGCTAAGCAAAAAGGTTTTCCCCTTACAAAAACATCAGCTCTCCTGAGACTTATTCACTATCAGGAGAACAGTAAAACTGCCCCCCATGATTCAATTATCTCCCATGGGGTCCCTCCCACAACACGTGGGAATTAAGGGAGTTACAGTTCAAGATGAGATTTGGGTGGGGACACAGCGAAACCATATCATATAACATGTTAAACTGTATTGAATTGCATTCATCTACATGTTTATCTCCCTGTATTTGATAGTCATCTCCCTGAGGACAGTTCACTTGCATATTTTTCTTTATTCCTCCAACTCTGGGACAATACCTGGCAAAATAGTTTGTTAAAATAAGATGAATGGTTGGGAAACTAGAAAGAAAATTCATCTTTGCAGGGAAGATTATGAGGTTGATTTGAGATATGTTGTTTGAGGAAGTAATGTAGTACATTCAAGTCTGAATGCCCTCTGGACAAGTGCACATAGAGAAGAGAAAGTAAAGACTCTCATCAAGAAGCAGAGCTCGTGTTTGATGATTCTCAGATCCATACTCAATCTTGACCACTTGCTTAACCCAATGAACAGCAGTCAGCACAGATGCTTACTTCTAAATGGATGGGAAGCCACGCTGAATTCTCATTAGCGTAAAAGGTATTACCATTAAAGTTGCATTATTTAGAGAACATGGGGAGTTATGAGGTATGACTACAACTTCCTGAATCCTGCTTTTCTCTTTACAGCCCAGGCCATCTGCCTTAATGGTTCTGCTAGTGTCTTCAGTGGCTTTCCATTGCCTCTGATAATGAAGGGAAACACCGCTGTCAGTGAGAGCCACTCTGGAGGAAAAATATTCTTCTAAAAAGTGTATGAACCTCAGAACTAAAATCGACATTATCACAACACACAATTTGTTAAAAATAAGGCTCTTCTTTTCAGTCCAGTCAAGTTTTGCTGAATATCAATAAGGTAATAGCTATACCAGATTTCTGCCAATTAACATACATTTCTTCTGCTGAAATTCGCACCATTTTCCTTAATTAATCCTGACCTTTCATCCTGCATTTTATAAGCTTCTTAAGAAGTTAGAAATAAATAATTCAGTCCACATATTTTCTGAAAAGAGACAAGCTGTTTTACTCTATCCTCAGAGAATAAATTAGATAGCTATTCAGATTAAGCTCATGGAAAATTGGATAAACAAATGCAAAAATCATACATCTTCTGCATGAAGCACATGGATGGAAGCTTTCCAATGCTGAAGGAGGCCAAGATGATTTCTAGAGATTTTGGAAAATGACAGCCTAATGGGAGGTGTTTTCCTGTTTTGTATGTTGAGGAGGTCATCCAGCTTTTTGGATTTGTAAACTGTAAAGTTCACTGTCAGTGTTTGAAATTCAAATCATGTCTTTGTGTTCTTTCATATTTTGCTGATGTTGTCCTCCATAAATGGATTATAAAAGGCACATGTCAATGGATCTTTTGTATTTTTTTACTGTATTACTGAAATGCTTATCTTCTTCCTCAGTACAATGACATGGTACCTTAACAATCCCATTCAACTTTTTAGAGTCATGTTTAAAATGCAAAACTCTCTTCATATCACTCGCATGCTTTCATATATTCAGAGATTCCTATTGCCACTGAGTGATTTCATCACGTTTCACTTTTTAAATCTTATCTCATATTATATCATTCCACATACTCTATCTTTGAGTAAATATGTTAATTCTTGCTATTGATGCCAAATGTTACCTTATCTAAGGCTATTACCTCTGCCAGAGGTATCTTGTGCCTTGTAACAACCTCCCTGTATTCCGCTACCTCTGCCGATATCCCTCTGTCCAGTGAAATACTGTCTATTCTTCAAGGTCTAGGTCTTTAAGAAATCCATCTATAATCCCTTTAGTCAGAAGTGTTCTCTTCTACCTGTCTAAGTATACTTCTGATATTTAAGTTATACTCTTCTCTTTGTAAAATTTGAAGCTTGTAAAATCTATATAGCATTTACCTTATAACTTGAAAGCTCTTTCAAGGACTTGAGTATGTTTCCCCAGTAGTGAGCAGACTACTTGTCACATTACATGAGTTTAGTAAAAGTCTACAATTATCAAAAGAAATCTCTACCTATATTCTCTATATTAGGTAAAAGGTTGCTAGGAAAGAAATAAGAATTTTATAGATTTAGAAGTTAGTTCCTTAACATTTTATGTAAATCTTACTCAAGAAAATCCTTCTAAATAATACTATTACTTTTTGATGCATTGAAGAAATAGAGTTATAGTTGGGTTCACTTATTAATTTTTAGTAAAAACGTTACATATTATTAGTAAAAATGGTTAAAAATAATTAACTCCATTTTGGTAGCTAGAATTATTAAATGACTTTCCCAAGACTGCATGTGTTTAGGAGTTGAGTAAGCATTAAAATCCTAACCTTTCAGTTTCTCATCTGATTTCTAAGAACCATTAGCCAACCATCTTGTAAAATATATTTATAATTTGTCTGCTAAATCTGAGGAATACTTGATATATATATGGAAAACTAATACGTTTGCACATGTACTAAAATTTATGCTCTGACATCAAACTCTTTACTCTATTTCCTCTGTAAATTCATAACCTGAAGATTCCAGCATCATTTTAAATGGTTACAAAATTAATCAATCAAATTCATGTCTTTCATGTTTTCTGGCTATTGTATTTGATTAGTCCAACAATTAGATTACTTTTTTTCTTCCTTGGCTATTACTATGTTTTTGTGATCTTGTTTGGTTCAACAATGTTTGTTTTTCCTAACAATATGATTTGAGAATATATCTGTGTTTTCTTAAATGGCAGTTAGTAAGAATTAAGAAGTTAGTTTTTTTCATTTTTTCATGTTTTTGTACTTATATCACTTGTGATTGAAATAATTCTATTAAGATTTCAAAACCTGAGTCCTCTGCAAATTTGTCATATTCTATTATGATGTCATATTTTAGAAAGATTGCTTAAAATCATTTGATAAAAAATGACTTAAAATAGATATTTATTTTAATTTTTACCTTAAAATATAATGCTTGAGAGACTGTGATCTGAAAATTGTTTAAAAAATCTGAGATTTATTTGATTTCTAGTCGTGTGCTCACATGAAATTGACTGTTTCATTATCACCAACTAATCTCTTCGAAAACCTTAAAATCAAAGATTCTTTTCTCCAAAATCCACCTCTACCATTAAGTTATCACAGCCTCAGCTAAAGAGTATATTTGGCAGTCTTGAGATTAAAGAAAGTGGCACATGCCAGAGCTATAAATGAAAATGCTTGAAGAGGAGAAAGACATTGACTTAATTCATCCTGACCTTTTATTATGACCAACATGTATGATTGCCACTGTCATAAAGATTGTTTTAGTTTGCTGCCTTGTCAGCCTAAGGTGATTGACAGAGCACTTTCTGGATAACAAATTATTGTTTTGCCCTTTGCTTGGGGCTGGTCAGCCTTGGCTGATCTTTCTTTTTCTTTTCTTTTCTTTTTTTTTTTTATACACAGGTTAAGAACTGTCATTTAATCTTTTATTTATAAAACATTTGATAATTGTAACATTTGCTCTTTACATCCTGTCTCATAAATCCCATAAACTTTTAAAATTCATTTTAATTTTTTCTTCTCTGCCTGTATTTTTTAAATTATTATTTATTCTAAAAAATATGGGATGCATGCACAAAACGTGCATGTTTGTCACATTGTTATACATTTGCCATGATGGTTTGCTGCACCTGTTGACCTGTCCTCTAAGTTCCCTCCCCTCATCCCCCAGTCCACAACAAGCCATGTTTTGTATTGTTCCCTTCTCTGTGTCTATGTGTTCTCAATGTTCAACTCCCATTTATGAGTGAGAACATGCAGTGTTTGGTTTTCTGTTCTTGTATTAGCTTGCTGAAAATGACGGCTTCTGGCTTCATCCATGTTCCTGCAAAGGACATGATCTCATTTCTTTTTATGGCTGCATAGTATTCCATGGTATATGTGTACCACATTTTCTTCATCCAGTCTATCATTGATGGGCATTTGGGTTGATTCCATGTCTTTGCTATTGTAAATAGTGCTGCAATAAACATACATGTGCATGTGTCTTTATAGTAGAATAATTTATATTCCTTTGGGTATATACCCAGTTATTGGGGAACCAGCCCCCAATATTTCTATGTAGATTCTTTTTATTTTCCCTAAGTGCCGGCCAGTCTGAGAAATAAAGAGAAAGAGTACAAAGAGAGAAATTTTACAGTTGGGCTTCCGGGGGTGTCATCACATATTAGCAAGACCATCATGGCGACCCCGAGCCACAAAACCAGCAAGTTTTTATTAGGAATTTTAAAAGGGGAGGGGTTGTACAAACAGGGAGTAGGTCACAAGGATCACATGCTTCAAAGGGCAATAAAGATCACAAGGCAAGGCAAAATTAGAATTACTGATGAGGGTCTATGTCCCACTGTGCATGCATTGTCTTGATAAACATCTTAACAGGAAACAGGCTTCAAGAGTAGACAACTGGTCTGACTAGAATTTACCAGGCTGGAAATTCCCAATCCTAATAAGCCTGAGGGTACTGCAGGAGACCAGGGTGTATTTCATTCCTTGTCTCAACCTCATAAGACAGACACTCCCAGAGGGGCCATCTACAGATCTACCCTCAGGAATGCATTCCTTCCCCAGGGTTACTCCTTGCTGGGAAAAGAATTCAGCGATACTTCTCCTACTCATACATCTGTCTGTAGGCTCTCTGCAAGAAGGAAAATATGGCTCTATTCTGCCTGACCCCGCAGGCAGTCAGACCTTATGGTTATCTTCCCTTTTGCCCTGAAGATCGATGTTATTCTATTTTTTTTTCAGGATGCACTGATTTCATATTGTTCAAACACACGTATTTTACAATCCATTTGCACAATAGTGGTCCTGAGATGATGTACATTCTCAGTTTATGAAGATAATAGGATTAAGAGATTAAAGTAAAGACAGGCATAAGAAATTATAAGAGTATTGATTGGGGAAATGATAATTGTCCATGAAATCTTCACAATTTATGTTCCGAGATTGCAGTAAAGACAGTCGTAAGAAATTATAAAAGTATTAATTTGGGGAACTGATAAATGTCCATGAAATCTTCACAGTTTATGTTCTTCCACCTTGGCTCCAGCTGATCTGTCTGTTTGGGGTCCCTGACTTCCCACAACACCCAGTAATGGGATTGCTGGGTCAAATGGTATTTCTGGCTCTGTGAGGAATCACCATATTGTCTTTGACAATGGTTGAACTAATTTACATTCCCACCAACAGTGTAAAAGATTTCCTATTTCTCCACAGCCTTGCCAACATCTGTGTTTCCTGACTTTTTAATAATCACCATTCTGACTGGCATGAGATGATCAATGTTGAGCGTTTTTTCTATGTTTGTTGACTCTGTAAATGTCTTCTTTTGAGAAGTGTCTGTTCATATCCTTTGCCCACTTTTTAATGGGGTTGTTTGTTTGTTTCTTGTAAATATGTTTAAGTTCCTTGTAAATTCTGGATGTTAGACCTTTGTCAGATGGGTAGATTGCAAACATTTTCTCCCATTCTCTAAGTTTCCTGTTTACTCTGGCAGTTTCTTTTGCTGTACAGAAGCTCTTTAGTTTGATTAGATCCCATTTGCCAATTTTGGCTTTTGCTGCAATTGCTTTTGACATTTTTTTTTTCATGAAGTCTTTGCCTATGCCTATGTCCTGAATAGCATAGCCTAGGTTTCCTTCTAGGATTTTTTATGGTTTTGGGATTTACCTTTAAGTCTTTAATCCATCTTGAGTGAATTTTTGTATAAGGTGTAAGGAAGCTGTCCAGTTTCAATTTTCTCCATATGGCTAGCCAATTTTCCCAGCACTATTTACTGAATAGGAGATCCTTTCCCCATTGCTTGTTTTTGTCAGCCTTGTTGAAGATCTGATGGCTGTAGATGTGTGATGTTATTTCTGAGGTCTCTCTTCTGCTCCATTGGTCTATATGTCTTTTTTGTACCAGTACCATGTTATTTTGGTTACTGTAGTCTTGTAGTATAGTTTGAAGTCAGGCAGCATGATGCCTCCAGCTTTGTTCTTTTTGCTTAAGATTTTCTTTGCTATATGGGGTCTTTGATTCCACAAAAAATTTAAAATAGTTTTTTCTAATTCTGTGAAGAATGTCAATGGTAGTTTGATGGGAATAGCATTGAGTCTATCAATTACTTTGGGTAGTTTGGCCATTTTCACAATGTTGATTCTTCCTAGCTATAAGGATGGAATGTTTTTCCCATTTGTTTGTGTCCTCTCTTATTTCCTTGAGCAGTGATTTGTAGTTCTTTTTGAAGAGGTTCCTCACATCCTTTGTTAGCTGTATTCCTAGGCATTATATTATCTTTGTAGCAATTGTGAATAGGAATTCATTCATGATTTGACTCTCTCCTTACCTGTTGTTGGTGTAAAGGAATACCTGTAATTTTTGCACATTGATTTTGTATCCTGAGACTTTGCTGATGTTGCTTATCAGTTAAAGAAGTTTTTGGGCTGAGATGATGGGGTTTTCTAAATATAAAGTCATGTTGTCTGCAAACAGAGACAATTTCACTTCCTCTCTTCCTATTTGAATACCCTTTATTTGTTTGTCTTGCCTGATTGCCCTGGCCAGAACATCCAATACTATGTTGAATAGGAGTGGTGAGAGAGGGCATCCTTGTCTTGTAATGGTTTTCAAAGAGAAGACTTCCAACTTTTGCCCATTGAATATGTTATTGGCTATGGGTTTGTCATAAACAGCTCTTATTATTTTGAGATATGTTCCATCAATACCTAGTTTATTGAGAGTTTTTAAATGAAGGGATGTTGAATTTTATCAAAGGCATTTTCTGCCTCTATTGAGATAGTGACGTGGTTTTTGTCTTTGGATCTGTTTATGTGATGGATTACATTTATTGATTTGCATATGTTGCACATGCCCTTGCATCCCAGGGATGAAGCTGACTTGATTGTGGTGGATACGCTTTTTGATGTGCTGTTGGATCCGGTTTACCAGTATTTTATTGAGGATTTGTTCATTGATGTTCATCAGGGATATTCGTCTGACGTTTTCTGTTTGTTTTCATTTTGTCTCTTCCCAGTTTTGGTATGAGGATAATGCTGGTCTCATAAAATAAGTTAGAGAGGAGTCCCTCCTTTTCATTTGTTTGGAATAGTAAAATGGTACCAGCTCCTTTTTGTACTTCTGGTAGAATTCAGCTGTGAATCCGTCTGGTTCGGGCAGTTTTTGGTTAGTAGGCTATTAATTACTGCCTCAATTTCAGAACTTGTTATCAGTCTATTCAGGGATTCGACTTCTTCCTGATTTAGTTTTGGTAGGGTGTATGTGTCCAGGAATGTATCCATTTCTTCTAGATTTTCTAATTTATTTGCATAGAGGCATTTATAATATTCTCTGATGGTTTTTTGTATTTCTGTGGGTCAGTGGTGATATCCACTGTATCATTTTTTATTGTGTCTATTTGATTCTTCTCTATCTTTTTCTTTATTAGTCTACCTAGTGGTCTACCAATTTTTTTTTTTTTTTCCAAAAAACAGCTCCTGGATTCATTGATGTTTTTGGCAGGGAGGGTTTTTCATGTCTCTATCTCATTTAATTCTTCTCTGATCTTTGTTATTTCTTGTCTTCTACTAGCTGTTGGATTAGTTTGCTCTTGCCTCTCTAGCTCATTGAATTGTGATATTAAGGTGTTGATTTGAGATCTTTCTAGCTTTCTGATGTGGCCATTTATTACTGTAAATTTCTCTCTTAATATTGCTTTAGCTCTGTCCCAGACATTCTGGTACATTGTCACTTTGTTCTCATTGGTTTCAAAGAACTTCTTGATTTCTGCCTTAGTTTCTTTATTTGCCCAGGAGTCATTTGGGAGCAGGTTGTTTGATTTCCATGAAATCATATGGTTTTAAGTGAATTTCTTAATCCTGAGTTCTAATTTGATTACACTGTTGTCTGAGAGACTGTTACGATTTCAGTCTTTTTTTTTTTTTTCTTTTTTTGCATTTGCTGAGAAGTGTTGTACTTACTATTATGTGGTTGATTTTGGAATAAGTGCCATGTGGCACTGAGAAGAGTGTATATTATGTTGATTTGGGGTAGAGAGTTCTGTAGACATCTACTAGGTTCACTTAATCCAGGGCTGAGTTCAAATCCTGAATATCCTTACTAATTTTTTGTCTTGTTGATATGTCTAATACTGACAGTGGGGTGTTCAAGTCTCCCAATACTATTGTGTGGTAGTCTAAGTCTCTGTGTAGGTCTCTAAGAACTTGTTTTATGAGTCTGGGTGCTCCTGTGTTGGGAACAAGCCCCCAAAATCTGGCCATAAACTGGCCCCAAAGTTGGCCATAAATGAAATCTCTGCAGCACTGTGATATGTTCATGATGGCCATAACGTCCATGCTGGAAGGTTGCGGGTTTACTGGAATTAGGGCAAGGAAAACCTGGCCTGCCCAGGGCAGAAAACCGCTTTAAGGCATTCTTAAGCCACAAACAATAGCATGAGCGATCTGTGCCTTAAGGACATGCTCCTGCTGCAGTTAACTAGCCCGACCTATTCCTTTCATTTGGCTCATCCCTTCGTTTCCCATAAGGGATACTTTTAGTTAATTTAATATCTATAGAAACAACGCTAATGACTGGCTTGCTGTTAATAAATATGTGGGTAAATCTCTGTTTGAGGCTCTCAGTTCTGAAGGCTGTGAGACCCCTGACTTCCCACTTCACACCTCTGTATTTCCGTGTGTGTGTCTTTAATTCCTCTAGTGCCACTGGGTTAGGGTCTTCCTGACCGAGCTCGTCTCAGCACTCCTGTATTGGGTGTATATATAATCAGAACAGTTAGTTCTTCTTGTGAATTGTTCCCTTTACCATTATGTAATGCCTTTATCTTTTTTAACCTTTGTGGTTTAAAGCCTCTTTTATCAGAGACTAAGATTACAATCCCTGTTATTTTGTTTTGTTTTTTTTTTTGTTTTTTGTTTTTTTGTTTGTTTTTTTTTTTTTTCGCTTTCCATTTGGTTGATAAATTTTCCTCCATCCCTTTATTTTGAGCCTGTGTGTGTCGGCACATAAAATGGGTCTCCTGAATACAGAAAACTGATGGGTCTTGATTGTCCAATTTGCCAGTCTCTGTCTCTTAATTGGGGCATTTGGCCCATTTACATTAAAGGTTAGTATTCTTATGTGTGAATTTGATCCTACCATCATGATGCTATTTGGTTATTTTGCACACTAGTTGATGCCGTTTCTTCATAGTGTCATTGGTATATATATTTTGGTGTGTTTTTGCAGTGGATGGTACTGGTTTTTCCTTTCCATATTTAGTGTTTCTTTCAGGAGCTCTTGCAGGGCAGGCCTGGTGATATGAAAGTCCTTCAGCATTTGCTTGTTTGTAAAGGATTTTATTTCTCCTTTGCTTATGAAGCTTAGTTTGACTGGATATGAAATTCTGGGTTGAAAATTCTTTTCTTCAGGAATGTTGAGTATTGGCTCCCAATCTCTTCTGGCTTGTAGAGTTTCTGCTGAGAGGTCTGTTGTTAGTCTGATGGGCTTCCCTTTTTAAGTAACCTGGTCTTTCTCTCCAGCTGCCTTTAACAGTTTTTCCTTCATTTCGACTTTGGGGAATCTGATGATCATGTCTTGGGGTTGATCTTCTCATGGAATATCTTAATGATGTTCTCTGTATTTCCTGAATGTGTATATTTGCCTGTCTTCTAGGTTGGGGAAGTTCTCCTGGATAATATCCTGAAGTGTGTTTTCCAGCTTGTTTCTATTCTCCCCTTCTCCTTCTGTTACTCCAATTGACCATAGTTTTGTTCTTTTTATGAAGTACCATATTTCTTGGAGGCTTTGTTCATTCCTTTTCCTTCCTTTTTCTCTATTCTTGTCTGCATGTCTTATTTCAGTAAGGTGGTCTTCAAGCTCTGATATTCTTTCTTCTGCTTGGTCAGTTTGGCTGCTGATACTTGTGTATGCTTCATGAAGTTCTCATGCTGTGTTTTTCAGCTCCAACAGGTCATTTATGTTCCTTTCTAAATTGGTTATTCTAGTTAGCAATTCCTCTAACCTTTTATCAAAGTCCTTAGCTTCCTTGCATTAGGTTAGAACATGTTCCTTTAGCTTATTGTAGATTTTTATTACCCATCTTCTGAAGCCTACTTCTGTCAATTTGTCCATCTGATCCTTTGTCCAGTTTTGTGCCCTTGATGGAGAGATGTTGCAATCATTTGGAGGAGAAGAGGCACTCTGGCCTTTTGGGTTTTCAGCATTTTTTTGTTGCTGTTAATTCTTTCTCATCTTTGTGAGTTTGTCAGTTTTGGTCTTTGAGGCTGCTGACCCTTGGATGGGCTTTTTGTATGGGACTTTTTGTTGTTGTTGATGATGATGATGATGATGATGATGATGATGATGCTGATGCTGTTCTTGTCACTTTCTGCTTGTTTTTCTTTCAATAATCAGGTCCCGCTTCTGTAGGGCTGCTGCAGTTTGCTGAGGGTTCACATTACAGGCCCTATTCACCTGCTTCGCTCCCATGCCTCGAGATGTCACTCAAGGAGGCTGGAGACAGCCCAAATGGGTGCCTCCTCCTTTTACTGGAACCTCCAACCTTGAGGGGCACTAACCTAATGCCAGTAAGATCGCTCCTGTATAGGGTGTCTGACAACCCCTGTTGGAGGATCTCACCCAGTTGGGTGGCACAGCGAACAGGGCCTGTTTAATGAGACACTTTGTCTCTTGGTGGAGAGGGTATGGTTTGCTGGGGGGAAACCCACTTGTTTGGGCTGCCCAGTTCCTCAGAACTACCATAAGGAGACATTAAGTCTGCTAGTCCGCAGAGACTGAGGCCACCCCACCTGCTAGGGGCTCAGCCTAGGGAGAGCCAAATTCTGTCCCAGACCCTCTGGCTGGAGTTACTGGAGTTGCTGCAGGGAAGTCCCACCCACTGAGGAAAGATAGGCTAGGGTTAGACCTGAAGAGGGACTCTGGCCACAGACTACCACAGGTGGTGTGTTGGGCTGTGGGGACAAGTCTTGGGACCAAGCTGTCTGGCCTCCTTGGCTCCAGCAGGAGAAAAGCCAGTGCCAGCTGATCTTGATTTCCAAACCGTACTTTCTCCCAGGTACCATGTTAGTTGTCATTTGAAAGATTTGAAATCTATTTTCTTCAACTGTGTTATTTTACTTGTTTGGCTTCTGTCTTCCAGATGACATTAGAACACTGCTTCTCAATAGGAAAGTACTGCCCCTTAGTGAAACTCTCTGAGTTATCACAATAATTGGGATGCTCCAGTATTTAATAGGTAGGTAGGGATGAGGGATGCTAGAACCCCTTCAAAGCAAGAGACAGCATGGTAAATAATTTTTCTCAGGCTCTACACCAGAGCTCCACCTCCTGTCAAATGAGAGGCAGCATCAGATTCTCATAGGAGTGTGAATCCTATTGTGAATTGTACATGAGAGGGATTTAGGTTGTACGCTTCTTATGATTAATTTGATGATATATGTAATGCACTTAAACAATCTTCCCCCTCCCCGGCCCTGTCATGGCAAAATTGTCTTCCACAAAACCTGTCCCTGGTGCCAAAAAAGGTTGGAGACCGCTGCTCGACATGACTTCCAAATTTCCCAGTGGTCCTTCATGTAGATTAAAAGCTTTCAATAAGTATTTGAGCCCAGAACCTAACTCATTTTACACACAAACCCAGAAATTTGTGTCCATTTATTATGTATGTTGCATTTCCTGGACACCTGACATTTGTGTAAATGAAAGGAATAGTGTGCTTTATTTTATTTTTTGAAGTTTACATCAAAAATTACTTTTCAATTTGGAAAATATTTTACTGAGAACAATATATTTTTAAATTTAGATCACCCATGCCAAAATCCAGACTGTTCTTCATTTGTAGCTGACGTATACAGGTAGTCATTTTATAGGGGCAAGAATATGACTGCTTAAATATTCTAGTATAGTCATATCCAAGCCTTTAGACTGAGATATGCACATTATTCAGTTATAAATTAGTTTTCTGTTCTTTCTTCTTAATGTTATGGTTTGAGCTTCATATTGATTTTCTTAGAAGTAGTGTGTGTCGATATGCAATAGTATTTTACAAATTTCATTCCGTAATTACAATGGTGGTGCTATGTAAAATTTTACTAAAGAGGACACTGGGTATCATGAGATTCTAATTCACTGCTATAGACACAGAAGATTCACTTTGACAGAATTTACAGCAATGTTAAAGAATTTTGAATTCTCCCTTTGCTTTCATTTGTAGTTCAGTCTAAGAGTCAAAACCACACACACACACACACACAAAATGCCTCATTTGCTTTGAAAATAAACTATCAATTGTGATTGAATTGAATAAAATCTATAGTGCAGGGAAGCATTAACTTAGTTCAGGGGCCACAAGATAAACCCTGTTCACTACGTGTTTTTTGACCAGCATCATGGTTTTAAAATTGTTTTAATTTAAATAATGTCAGAGGAGGCACATCTAAAGTTCAACTGCACCAACTACGCTAGTGTATACCTGAAGAACAAAATAGTAGCTCACCCACAATAGAAATGTTTCCTGAGAAACAGAGAGAGAGAAAGAAAGACAGAGAGGGAAAACATGTGCGTGTGTGACTTGTACAAAATTGACTTCCAGTTAAAACAATGGGTCAGTTGCCAATGTTTAAAGATAAGGGGGCTATATATGAAACATTCTGATTTTTTGCTGATCTTGGGAAAATCAGAAAACAGATGGTCTGACCACACCAGATCTTCATTATCTTGCTGCAACAATAATGTGGGACTGAGAGATGGCTGCCTCCTTTAGACAGGCAGCAGCTCTCCAGGGGGTTCACCTTTCTTTATTTTCTCTCGCAGTTGGCCTGATTAATTGGTTTACATTATCTGCCAGAGCCCTATATTTGAAACCTCTGGCTTAATTGGTTATAAAACTACCTACACAAAGAGAAACAAAATATTCAAAGTAATCAAAAATGTGTAGAGTGCTACAAAATATCAGGTCATATTTTATTCTAAGGTTATATGGTAATTATGAAAATAAATAACATTATCGCATAATATGATGTAATGTGGAAACAACAGCAAGAACAACACAGGATCTGTAACTAAGGTCATGTGTAATGTCAATTTTGCCCCTTTACCTGTATGTGACTGTATATAAATCACATTTCCTTGCTTAACTTCAGTTTCCTTGTCTTTGAAAATGAGATAGTAAAACCTGACTGTTGTGTACAATGTGAGTGTGTTCTGCTCATGTGCCTTTGGGTCACTTTTTTTTCCTGCTGTTTTTATGAATGCCTTCCAAACTTTCCCAGTTTCTATGTACTTTTCCTTCCAACAGCTAGTAAAGGACTGTCCTTGGGCTATGAAACCTATTTTGCCTGCAAATGGGAAGAGACAGAGTTCCCTGAAATATTACATTCCTCTTGGAGCCCTTAGCCAATGTCTGAAGGCAGTAAAAATTTGAAATCTCCGATCCTTTATCTCAGGTCAGCAGAATTCTGAAACATAACTTATACTCTAAAATTTCCTTGCAGATGAGATTAAAGTTACCCTCTATCTTTTTTTTTCTTTTTCTGATATTGTACTGTTGCTTGGCTTTTTTTTTTTTTTTCCTGATGTGCACCCCAGGTTCTCTTCTCAGGATCTAACTCTGGAGAACCCTAACTAAACCACTGACTGACCAACCCTCATTACTGTTAGATGAACTGTAATGTATGAAAATGAAATTATAAGACATTATTATAAAATGCTTTCTTTAAAAATCTTGTAAAATTTTCAAGGCAGTATCACAATCTTTTCCCATGCCAAAAAGCTAGTGAAAGAATTAATTTCATAGAAAATATCACGATAACAATCTCTCTGTATCTTTTACATAATGAGAAAGTCAAGAACTCATTAGAAGTCAGGAAGCTGTGTTTTGATTACAGCAACATCCCTCTGTAACCAGTTCTATATAGAACTCTACGTTGACTCTACAACAAGGATGAGAAATGACATTGCATTATGGTTTTCTGTTTACTATGGTTCTCTTCAACTTAACACTCAGATTTTCTTTGAGTAAAACAGGCTCTCCACTTGTTTACAAGATTATTTCTAAGTTGCAAAAATCTTGTCTCCGTATTTCCCTACATTACCATGCTTTTCTCCTATATTTTTTCATTCAATGTTGGCTGCCATAATCATACACACAAAAGTATGACAAAAGTGCATCTGAAGTGAAGGGTTTAGCAGCTAACAGTAAGTGCATCAGGTCTGCCAAATGAATGCATTCCCTAATTTTGGTCATGTATTCTACATACATAGTTTTGTCTTCTTATGGTAACCTTGCTATTTCCCTATGGCAATTACGGAGTTTCATTATAATAGTCAACCATCCTTAATGTTAGAATCTACTTTTATTGGCAAAATCTGAGAACCAAACTTTTAGTTCAATAGGTGTGGTGAATTTAAATGGGCTAAAAAGAGACACATTAAGCCTGAAACTAATATTGGCAGCTGTTTTGTTAATTTGATTGTTATCATGGTCAATCAGCATGTGCTTAATGACTCAAAAACAAACAAAATATAAAGCAGTCAGTTGAAAAACCAATTGTTTTGACACAAAATTATTTTTTTAAATCCCTTAAATTAGTTACTTGTTTTAGAAACATAATTTCAGCATAAAACACATTGGTTCTATCAGCTTCCCTTCTCTTACATACCACATAGAACAGAATTTAAAAAGGGTGGTTAAGCTTAACATCTTTTTTATTTACCTACAGAAAGTGATTGAATTAGACCAAAATTCCTATTTTTAATGATTTTAGTTCCAGATTTTAGTTCCAAATTTTTGTGTGCATATACATAAAAACTACTTCTAATTATTCATTTTTTTGGAGGAAACAATAATATTTTCACAATTATTTATGGGAAATATAATGTATGAAATGATTTTGGAGTCATTATTTGACTTCATGGACAACCCATATATCAAAAGATGAAAATTTATGGCAGAAACTAGATTTAGACTTTTAATCTAAAATTTTCATAAATTATAATATAACTATACTAAAAATTAGTAACTTCTGTTTTTTTATATTATTTGTCTTAGCTTTGGAAATTTATAAATTATATTAGTATTTTACTAGCTTTAAAGTGGAGACTACATGTATAAATTATTCTAAGATGCATATGTAGGTAATTATGGTCTTGGAAAAAGGTAAAGACGTAATTTTAAAAAATGCAAATATTGAAGAACATGACTCCTTTCCTCTAAAGTAGGGTCTAATTGTGGGGTGAGATACAACCTATAAACAGATGAGGAAATTTTAGGGTAATAAATGTTTTGATATACATGATGCTGTGAGGATATATATGAGAGTAACTAATTCAGACTTGGAAATTTGGGTAAGGCTTTTCAGAGGATATGCAAAACTCATCCAAATGAAATTTTTTTTTTTTTTTTTTTTTTTTTTGAGACAGAGTTTTGCTCTTGTCTGCCTGGTTGGAGTGAGGTTCAAGCGGTTCTCCTGCCTCAGCCTCCCGAATAGCTGGGATTACAGGTCCCTGCCACCATGCCGACTAATTTTTGTATTTTTAGTAGAGCCAGGGTTTCACCATGTTGGCCAGGCTGGTCTTGAACTCCTGACCTCAGGTGATCTGCCCACCTCGGCCTCCCAAAGTGTTGGGATTAAGTTGAGTAGGCATGAACCACTGCATCTGGCCCAAATGAACAATTTAGATGAGAATTTTCCAGAGGGACAGATTATGAAAAAGACCAGATAAGAGGGGTTCCTGTGTGTGTGTGTGTGTGTGTGTGTGTGTGTGTGTGAGGAATGGAAAGAAACTAAATAGAAGATAAAATTGTGTGAAGGAGGAAAGCAGGTACGGGATGGTTATGGGAGATACATTGATGCAGAAAGCAGAAGCCAACTAGGCAGTTCTTGTAAAATAAGTTTGTTCTTGTCTTAAGAGCAATGGGGGAAATGGAGAGGATTTCAAAGCCTTTAAGTCAGAGAGCTTCAGGTTAATATGTACATTTTAAAGTGCTCACTCTATAATAATGGAGAATGGATAGTAGGGATGAGGTGAGCAAGACAGGAGGCAGAGAACCAGTTAGAAGTTAGAAGGCTTTTAAAGTCAACCACCAAATGATCTCCTGTACACTAGAGGAGTGGCAATGCTAATAGATGAGATTAAGAGATAGATAAAAGGAAGGGAAAGAAGAACATGGTGATGTTTTGACTTTAAATTGTAGTGAGGGAAAAGGGGAGGGGGCATCAAAAGGACAACGAGATTCCTGATTGTCCAATACCATGCCGTGGTGCCTTTTACTGAGAAGAGGTTTCTAGAAGGAGTTACGAATATGCCAGGTTTATCTTAATAGTCAGACTTTTAAGTAAAGTATTTGATCTAAAAATTATTGTTTTAAAATTTTACATGTTCGTAATATGGCTCCCTCTAAATCATGCTTCTTCATTTTAAATTGGCCTCGGTAGTAGAATATAGGTTGTGTTTAAATTTTGAGAGAGACACATAAAAATTATGTGACTTACGGTAAATTACTAGACTTCTCTGCAAACGCGTTTCCTTATCTGCTGACTTTGGATAATTTCATCTAACTTGCTGGGTTGTTTTGAAAATTCAAAAAGATTATGTATAGAAAGGGCCAGTCAAGGAAGGGTTACCACTGAGTCCTTGTCCTCATTCTGTGTTGATGTCCTTACCATTTCAAATCATCATATATATACGCGCACACACACATATAAATGTATATATTCATATTATATACACACATATATGAGTACATACAAATAAGTGTATATAATATTAGTGCATACAAATTCATGATAGAGATATATGCAAATATACATATATAATTATTCTGATATGTATGTATATTAGAATAGTGACTTCCAAAGATGTCTACAAGCTGATCCTTCAAACTTTGTGGATATGCTACTTCACATGGT
>NW_022163461.1:0-3019 GCF_008728515.1 Papio anubis | reverse complement strand
CCCTGGAAGCAACCGCAATGTGTAGCTCAATGGGCTGTTGTTCGTCCTCTTGTCCGAGTGCCTCCCTGTGGAAAACCAGGACCTCCCATACTACAAAGCCCAGACTTGGGAGATGAGAAGTGCGAGTTCCACAGCGGGTGAATATAAGGGATGGGACATGGAGCCACGCCCTCTTCCATCCCTTGGTTTCTGAACCCAAGTTTCTTCCTACTGAGAATACAGCACCATAGTGATGTCTCTGATTCAATAAATGCACTGTGTCCTGAAAGATGGCACCCATTCCTCAGTGTTTCCTCCAGGCTGGTTCTGAGTTGTGCCTGTTGAAGGCCTGTCCATGGTTCTGTGTGGCCCGCAGCCCCTGCATGGTGCAGATGGTGATAGGATCAGTGGATCCCCTGGTCACGGCCCATGCTGCACCTACTTCCATTTCCCTGCGAGGTGGGTCCCCCAGGAAGACACTGTGCTGGCAGTAATTCCAAACCTGTGGATCAGGAATATCAGCAGCTCCTGGATAGTGGTGCTGGCGGAGAGTCTGAGAATAGGGGAAAACAAGCCTACCCATGGAGGAAGTGTCTATCCCTGTGAGGATGAACCCCTGGCCCTTCCATGATGAGGCTCAATGTGGTCAATGTGTCACTTAGTGGCTATTTGATCACCTAAAGAAATAGCGCCCTAGCAGGGCTCATCAGGGCCTATCATGGCCCTCTAATCCTGACAAGCTGCATATTCAGAGGCAGCAGCAGCTGGATCAGCCTTGGTTGGTGGGAGTCAGTGCTGTGCTGGGCCCATTGTAGCCTCCAAATATGAGGCTACCTATGGGTCCAGCAGCACTGACTTGCACCTGCCAAGGCAGTCGAATGACCTGGCAGGATGGGCAAGTGAAGGGAGCTAGTGTGGTTCCTGCATGCACGCACCCATCCTGCCAGGTCTGAGCGACCCACAGTGAAGGCTGGCTAACTTGCATTTGTCCGCTTGGTTGTTCACTGACACCTCATGGGCAGGTATTTTCTGCATGGATGGGGTGTTAACCTGGGGTTCAGGGCCAATCCACATGGACTATTTCCATCTCATGATGGACACTGTTGGGCCCATCCAATCTACGACTCTGTAGATCACACGGAAGCCAATTCATATAAGCAGTTGGAATCACATGATTCTCGGTGTCCCACGGTCAAGAATTCTATCTGATCAGGGCCAGTAACACTAATGTTGCTTCTGGAAGGAGGCATATGTCTCTGCTGTGGATGACATGATCTTACTCCAGAATCCAAGGCCCTCCACTGTGACTTTCCCCTGATGCTTGGTTCAGCTCCATCCTGCATCTTTCCCCACCCCTGCCACCTCCAGCACCAGCGGGACTGAGGGACGGTGGCTGCCTGCGCCACAGCCTGGATCTGCTGCAGGGTCCTTTCCTGTGTGGGCTCTACTTGAAGCTGGCATCCTCGTATGTCACCAAAAATGTGTCCAAAATGATATACCTAGATATGGAATGTAGTGTTGTCAG
Source organism: Papio anubis (assembly GCF_008728515.1). NCBI lineage: Eukaryota > Metazoa > Chordata > Mammalia > Primates > Cercopithecidae > Papio > Papio anubis. Next base: position 1,515 of record NW_022163461.1, on the reverse strand, counting down.
AACCCGAAGAGATTCACCAGGCAGTGTGCTTCTCTCTCTCTCTCTTTTTTTTTTTTTTTTTTCAGTGAAGATGAAAGATGCAACAGGTTTTTTTTTTTTTTTTTTTTTTTTTTCTGTTTTGTTTTGTTTTCACTTGGAAGAAATTTCCCTGCATGCCCCTAGCCACCACACCCATAAAATTTCACTGTAGTGGCCACTCCTGAAGTTCTGTAAGATTTGTCCTCCTCTTTCTGGGGTGCATGTGTTTTACCAAGGCCTCCAGCATACTTTCCACCTTCTTTCTCATCCATCCCAATCTATGATGTTGCCAATGAAATGAACAGATTGAATATTCTGTAGAATGTTCAGAATCTCTGAAGACTCTGTTATAGATGGCAGGAGAATTCTAATAGCACTCAGGGAAACTGTAAATAGATATGACATGAATGTGAATAACTCCATACCCACTTTCTAATTGGAAAGGAAAGCACTCAGCAAATCCCCGGCTGCACACCATTGGCCTGCAGCCTTGTTAACCTCCGCTAGCAGTGATATCCGGCCAGCATGGCGGCTGCAATCAAGACTGCCACTAGGTCAAGTCTGAAGTAATCCTGTTCATTCTTTAGGCCCCATCAGGCTTCAGCAAGGACAGAATACACGGAGATAACAGGCAACCCCAACACCACCCCACTTCCTACAGCTCTCTAATGGTGCTGCTACCCCCACAAGACCTGCAGTAACCTCCACAATACCTGCCCTGGGATGTGATATCACTTCTGATTCAGTTGAGAAGGGGGCAGTTTCAGAGACTTCCCTTTGGCTTTCAGCCCAATAAGAGTCCTTACTCCACAGGCGAGGGACCCAGTGTGGGGGTGACTCCAGCTGCCAGTGCATCAAGACCAATTATGCACTCAGGAAACAAGGAAATAAACAGGGCTGGGACTATGGGATTATGAGTTATAATGTGTCCCGGCCTCTGGAAGCCCCTCTGTGATGAACATGATGGAGCGGTGGGAATCTGGGCATCAATGTCAGCTCACACCCAATGTCAATCCTCCCCCAAATTGTGCCTATTTCCCTTGCCCAGTGTACAGTCTCCTGAGTAAATGGCTGTAGGTTCCTTTGCAGAAGAGCTCAGGGAATTGAGCCAGCATACACTTCCATGCTGTTCCAGGGTCTTCCTCCTACGGATATGGACTCCTCCTCTGTCACTGGGATCTGAATCTGAAAGTTGGCTGAGGTCTGGGCATTGAGAATGGATTATGATTTTGTATTGTGTCAACAACCCTCGGCCTCCTGCTCCTCAATTCTTGCTTTCTTTCCATAGATATCAAGCAGCGCCCTTGCTGGCTGCCCTTCTGTTCTGAACCTGAGACACTGCCCTCTGTTAACCTTCCCCACACTCCCTGCAGGTCAAGCACAACCTTGGCTGCTCTGTTGGGGTTGTCATGGTAACTGTGCCCTCTGACTTTTGTAGGTCACGGCCACGACTTGATCTCTATCTTTTCAGGGCCACATCCTCAAACAGATAGTAAC
>NW_022163460.1:0-3023 GCF_008728515.1 Papio anubis | reverse complement strand
TTTTTTTTTTTTTTTTTTAAATTTATTTATTATTATTATACTTTAAGTTGTAGGGTACATGTGCATAACATGCAGGTTTGTTACATATGTATACTTGTGCCATGTTAGTCTGCTGCACCCATCAACTCGTCATTTACATCAGGTATAACTCCCAATGCAATCCCTCCCCCCTCCCCCCTCCCCATGATAGGCCCCGGTGTGTGATGTTCCCCTTCCTGAGTCCAAGTGATCTCGTTGTTCAGTTCCCACCTATGAGTGAGAACATGCGGTGTTTGGTTTTCTGTTCTTGTGATAGTTTGCTAAGAATGATGGTTTCCAGCTGCATCCATGTCCCTACAAAGGACGCAAACTCATCCTTTTTTATGGCTGCATAGTATTCCATGGTGTATATGTGCCACATTTTCTTAATCCAATCTGTCACTGATGGACATTTGGGTTGATTCCAAGTCTTTGCTATTGTGAATAGTGCTGCAATAAACATACGTGTGCATGTGTCTTTATAGCAGCATAATTTATAATCCTTTGGGTATATCCCCAGTAATGGGATGGCTGGGTCATATGGTACATCTAGTTCTAGATCCTTGAGGAATCGCCATACTGTTTTCCATAATGGTTGAACTAGTTTACAATCCCACCAACAGTGTAAAAGTGTTCCTATTTCTCCACATCCTCTCCAGCACCTGTTGTTTCCTGACTTTTTAATGATCGCCATTCTAACTGGTGTGAGATGGTATCTCATTGTGGTTTTGATTTGCATTTCTCTGATGGCCAGTGATGATGAGCATTTTTTCATATGTCTGTTGGCTGTATGAATGTCTTCTTTTGAGAAATGTCTGTTCATATCCTTTGCCCACTTTTTGATGGGGTTGTTTGTTTTTTTCTTGTAAATGTGTTTGAGTTCTTTGTAGGTTCTGGATATTAGCCCTTTGTCAGATGAGTAGATTGCAAAAATTTTCTCCCATTCTGTAGGTTGCCTGTTCACTCTGATGTTAGTTTCTTTTGCTGTGCAGAAGCTCTTTAGTTTAATTAGATCCCATTTGTCAATTTTAGCTTTTGCTGCCGTTGCTTTTGGTGTTTTAGACATGAAGTCTTTGCCCATGCCTATGTCCTGAATGGTACTACCTAGGTTTTCCTCTAGGATTTTTATGGTATTAGGTCTAACATTTAAGTCTCTAATCCATCTTGAATTAATTTTCGTATAAGGAGTAAGGAAAGGATCCAGTTTCAGCTTTCTACTTATGGCTAGCCAATTTTCCCAGCACCATTTATTAAATAGGGAATCCTTTCCCCATTTCTTGTTTTTCTCAGGTTTGTCAAAGATCAGATGGCTGTAGATGTGTGGTATTTTTTTTCAGATGGAGTCTTGCTCTATCCCCCAGGCTGGAGTGCAGTAGCAGGATATGGGCTCACTGCAAGCTCCGCCTTCCGGGTTCACGCCATTCTCCTGCCTCAGCCTCCCGAGTAGCTGGCACTATGGGACTACAGGCGCTGGCCACCACGCCCAGCTAACTTTTTGTATTAGTTTCACCGTGTTAGCCAGGATGGTCTTGATCTTCTGACCTCGTGATCCGCCCGCCTCGACCTCTCAAAGTGCTGGAATTACAGGCGCGAGCCACTGCGCCGGGCAGAAACTAAGTTATATATTAAGAGTAGAGAGTATGACGGCCTACTTATTCTTTTTCCCTATCCCTTGCATGGAGTGTGGTCCTTTATACTGTATATGGACAAAGCAAATTGACTATCATACTGGGTGGATAAATATCAGCTAGACATGATATATACATATACAAAATTATGGATGTTATAACTGTAGATTTCTAGCATCTGCAGCAAGAAGACTATAAAGCAAACATTGTTGCTTATGCAACAGCTGATTAACCATCTAGTATTTTGTTAAAACAACCCCATTTTTTATTTATGTGTTCGTGTTTCTTAATATAAAATAATTGACCCTTGACTCAGGGCATCAATCATGATTTCTCCAAGCTAAATATTGTTCTAGTCAACAATTTTGGTTTAGATTATATCTGGTCCAAATATCTGGTCCAATTTTGGCAATGGAAACTAAAAAGAAATCCTTAGCTGCTTCTGCTAAATTTTCAATAAAAATAGATTTTTCTTTGTTTCTGTGTTGCTGTACTTGCATATGAGTCCATTTTGAGTCAATGACAATATAAGCATAAAAATGAGGTGTTGTGCTGAGGAAGGTGGGGAATAAAAGGCCAGTCCATAATTAGTCTTTTTCCCAGACTTCTGGTTATATAGGATACATATTCATATTATGTAAGCAATATTTATTTGAAATTTCTGAAATTTTCATCCAAAAACCATTTTATCAAGCAGATAATTTAGTTGTTTAGACAACAGATCTCTGTGTTAGCACGAAAGTCAATACTGCTGTCACAAATATTGGATGTACAAAGATATAGAATGAGTGAATAAGACAACTGTCATAGTTATCTTATGTAGACTGCCGACTAATTACTATGGTTACAGTCCTATTTCTCCATTTTGCTTCTGAGATATGTAGACTCCTACCTTGAAATTTCTCTCCAAAATGCCTCCATTAAAAATGGCAAATTATTTCATCCTCACTGCCATCTTGTCCTATTCATTTTGACGAATAATTTCCTATGCTTTTGTGTATTCTTCAAACTATCCACTATTATGTTCAGAAAATTATTTTAAGTCTGAGTCACTTTATGGCTATTCTAACTATTCTCAGTGCCATTATGAATCTATCCCTTAAAAAAATAATTTTATGTTATTCTGGATTCAGAGGGAACATGCACATTTGGTATATTGTGTCATGGTGGGGATTGGGCTTCTGTTGTATTCATCATCCATATAGTAAACGTTATGCCCAATAGATAATTTTTCATACTTTTCCCCCTCCCACCTTTTCTCCTTTTGGAGTCCCTGGTATCTGTTATTTCTATCTTTATGTCTATGTGTACCCATTGTTAGATCTTCAACATAAATTCTTTGTTTAGGCCAATGTCTAAAAGAGTTCTTAGGTTTTC
>NW_022163459.1:0-3023 GCF_008728515.1 Papio anubis | reverse complement strand
GAGCATTCAAGAGCATGTGTGTGAGAATGTGTCAGTGTGTGCCAGTTGCGTGTATTTTGTGTGTGATTGTGTCATTGTGTGGAGAGTGAGAACATATGTCAATCTGTGTGTCAGCATCTTTGTGTCTGTGTGTATTGGTGTGTGAGTCTATGTGTGCATTCATTCATTCATTCATTCACTCAACTAGTATATTTAAAGTAACAATCAGGCACTATTCAAGGCAAGGGAAATACAGCTGTGAACAATCGAAATCACTGTCCTTGTCCTCATGAAGCTTGTATTCCAGAGGAGAGAGAGACTATAAGCAGTTAAAATAAACACATCTGTAGCTGGGCATAGTGACTCGTGCCTGTAATTCCAGCACATTGGGAGGCTGAAGTGGGAGGACCCCTTGAGGCCAGGAGTTTGAGACCAGCCTGGGAAACATAGCAAGACTGCATGTGTACCAAAAAGAAACACAAAATAGTGAGTGTGGTGGCACATGCCTCTAGTCCCCAGCTACTTGGGAGGTTGAGGTGGGAGGATCACTTGAGCCCAAGAGTTTGAGGCTACAGTGAGCCAAGACTGCACTACTGCACTCCAGCCTAGGTGACAGAGCACAACCTGGTCTCTGAAAATAAATACATCAGTAAATAATTCTTAAATGTTAGTAGAAGCGTTGTGAACAAAAACAAAACAGGGTGGGGTCAGAGGGGATGGGAGACGCCACATGAAGTGGGCAGTGCAGGGACGGGTTGTGGTGGGAATGAGGAGAATGTCAGGGTGGAAGGGAGCCCTGGAGATGAGCTTCCAGGCAGGGGAGCAGCTGTGCAGAGGTTCTGAGGTGTGGACACCTGGGCGTGCTGGATGAACGACGCCGTGGAGGGCCTCAATCTGGCCCCATTGCACAGCCACATCTGGGTAAACTGGGCGGTCACTGGAGAGGGCCTTGCCAATGAGAGGGATTTTTCACGTAACATGTTTTGAAAAGATTCTTCAAAACATCCCAAAGGTATTACAGGGGACATTTTCCTCCATTCCCAGACCCCAGGTCCTCTGCCAGAAACGAGCACGTGACCAAGTCTCATGCATCCTTCCTGGAAAGCAGCTGTGCACGTGTTATTGTTGTTACATGAAGAAGGAGCACTGAAAAGAAAGAAGCAGAGGAAGAAAATGCTTCTTCTCTTCGGTTTTCCAGAGTGTTGTCATGAAGGGCTGGAGAGAGGGTTTGCAGGGAGGAGACAGAAACCTCAGGGACGGCACAAGGCTCCAGAGCTTCCCTCTCCTCTCATCGTTGTGGAGTCCCTTGCTGCCCAGAGGCTCCTTCACCCCCACTGATGCTCAGCCCCGGGTCAGCCATCTCTGCCTGACTTACAGCGCACTCCCTTCTTCTGCTCAGAGAATCTGAGAGCAGCGCGGCGGCGCCCCCCGTGTGGCCACAGGGCTAAGGATGGTAGCCCTGAGCTCCCACCTCACCTGCTCAGCCAAGACCTCTGGGTCTCCCTGGGCTCCAGGCAGCAGGACAGGGGTCTGAACACAAGAGGGCGCGCCTACCCTAGGTCAGGGTTGGGATCAGCCGGGGTCTGTGTGGTTCTATTCATGTACGCTTTATTGTATTCCATTGATTTATGCCTATTTTATGCCAATATCACACTGCTTTTTATTACTAGAATTTATAGTAAATATTGAGGTCACCCACTATGCATCCTCCAAATTTCTTCATTTTAAAAATTATTTTGGCTATTCAAACTTATTTTTACTGTAACTTTTTGGCTTTGTAATAAAATCCATTCTGACCGTGTGAGATGGTATCTCACTGTGGTTTGGGTTCATATTTCTGTAGTGATAAGTGATGTCGATCATCTTCTCATATGCTTGCTGGCCCTGTGTATGTCTTCTTTTGAAAAGTGTTTGTCCGTGTTTTTTGCCTGCTTTTTTTTTTTTTTTTTTTTTGAGACGGAGTCTTGCTCTGTTGCCCAGGCTGGAGTGCAGTGGCGCAATCTCGGCTCACTGCAAGCTCCGCCTCCCGGGTTCACGCCATTCTCCTGCCTCAGCCTCCCGAGTAGCTGGGACTACAGGCGCCCGCCGCTGCGCCCGGCTAATTTTTTCTATTTTTAGTAGAGACGGGGTTTCACCATGGTCTCGATCTCCTGACCTTGTGATCCACCCGCCTCGGCCTCCCAATTGCCTGCTTTTTTAATGCGATTGCTTGTTTTCTGCTTGTTAATGTCTTCACATTCCTCATAGGTTCTGGATATTCGACCTTTGTCAGATGCATAGTTTGTGATATTTTCTCCCATTCTGTAGGCTGACTGTTTATTCTGTTGACAGTTTATTTTACTGTGCAGAAGCTCTTTAATTAGGTCCCATTTGTCAATTTTTGTTTTTGCTGCACTTGACTTTTGGCATCTTTGTTTGATACCTTTAAAAAAAAGTTGTAAATGGTATTTAGTTTTTTACTGTTTATTTTAGTTTCAGGTGTTAACACGTCAGCAGCTGAGGCAGCACAGCGGAGTGCAGGCACATCGGCTGGTGTGGGGTACCGCCGGGAGTGGGGCTGTGGTGTTCCTGTGCAATGCTTGTGCTAGCAGTGGTGGTGGCGTGGCAGAGGCGGAGCTGCTGGTGTCTGCTCTGGTACTTGTGCAGACAGCGGTGACAGCCAGGAAGATTGCTTGAATCTGAGAGTTCGAGGCTGCAGTTAGCTATGATCGTGCCATTGCACTCAGCCTTGGTAACAGAGTGAGACCTTGTTTCAAAACAAAAAAGGTTTTTTTTGAGACAGGGTCTCAGTGTGTCACCCAGGCTGGAGTGCAGTGGTGTGATGTTGGCTCACTGCAACCTCCGCCTCCTGGGTTCAAGAGATTCTCCTGCCTCACCCTTCTGAGTAGCTAGGATCATAGGCGTCCACCACCATGTTGGGCTAATTTTGTATTTTTAGTAGAGATGGAATTTTGCCATGTTGGCCAGGCTGCTCTGGAACTCCTGACCTCAAGTGACCCGCCGACCTCAGCCTCCCAAAGTGCTGGGATTACAGGCATGAGCCA
>NW_022163458.1:0-3023 GCF_008728515.1 Papio anubis | reverse complement strand
TTTTTTTTTTTTTTTTTTAAATTTATTTATTATTATTATACTTTAAGTTGTAGGGTACATGTGCATAACATGCAGGTTTGTTACATATGTATACTTGTGCCATGTTAGTCTGCTGCACCCATCAACTCGTCATTTACATCAGGTATAACTCCCAATGCAATCCCTCCCCCCTCCCCCCTCCCCATGATAGGCCCCGGTGTGTGATGTTCCCCTTCCTGAGTCCAAGTGATCTCGTTGTTCAGTTCCCACCTATGAGTGAGAACATGCGGTGTTTGGTTTTCTGTTCTTGTGATAGTTTGCTAAGAATGATGGTTTCCAGCTGCATCCATGTCCCTACAAAGGACGCAAACTCATCCTTTTTTATGGCTGCATAGTATTCCATGGTGTATATGTGCCACATTTTCTTAATCCAATCTGTCACTGATGGACATTTGGGTTGATTCCAAGTCTTTGCTATTGTGAATAGTGCTGCAATAAACATACGTGTGCATGTGTCTTTATAGCAGCATAATTTATAATCCTTTGGGTATATCCCCAGTAATGGGATGGCTGGGTCATATGGTACATCTAGTTCTAGATCCTTGAGGAATCGCCATACTGTTTTCCATAATGGTTGAACTAGTTTACAATCCCACCAACAGTGTAAAAGTGTTCCTATTTCTCCACATCCTCTCCAGCACCTGTTGTTTCCTGACTTTTTAATGATCGCCATTCTAACTGGTGTGAGATGGTATCTCATTGTGGTTTTGATTTGCATTTCTCTGATGGCCAGTGATGATGAGCATTTTTTCATATGTCTGTTGGCTGTATGAATGTCTTCTTTTGAGAAATGTCTGTTCATATCCTTTGCCCACTTTTTGATGGGGTTGTTTGTTTTTTTCTTGTAAATGTGTTTGAGTTCTTTGTAGGTTCTGGATATTAGCCCTTTGTCAGATGAGTAGATTGCAAAAATTTTCTCCCATTCTGTAGGTTGCCTGTTCACTCTGATGTTAGTTTCTTTTGCTGTGCAGAAGCTCTTTAGTTTAATTAGATCCCATTTGTCAATTTTAGCTTTTGCTGCCGTTGCTTTTGGTGTTTTAGACATGAAGTCTTTGCCCATGCCTATGTCCTGAATGGTACTACCTAGGTTTTCCTCTAGGATTTTTATGGTATTAGGTCTAACATTTAAGTCTCTAATCCATCTTGAATTAATTTTCGTATAAGGAGTAAGGAAAGGATCCAGTTTCAGCTTTCTACTTATGGCTAGCCAATTTTCCCAGCACCATTTATTAAATAGGGAATCCTTTCCCCATTTCTTGTTTTTCTCAGGTTTGTCAAAGATCAGATGGCTGTAGATGTGTGGTATTTTTTTTCAGATGGAGTCTTGCTCTATCCCCCAGGCTGGAGTGCAGTAGCAGGATATGGGCTCACTGCAAGCTCCGCCTTCCGGGTTCACGCCATTCTCCTGCCTCAGCCTCCCGAGTAGCTGGCACTATGGGACTACAGGCGCTGGCCACCACGCCCAGCTAACTTTTTGTATTAGTTTCACCGTGTTAGCCAGGATGGTCTTGATCTTCTGACCTCGTGATCCGCCCGCCTCGGCCTCTCAAAGTGCTGGAATTACAGGCGCGAGCCACTGCGCCGGGCAGAAACTAAGTTATATATTAAGAGTAGAGAGTATGACGGCCTACTTATTCTTTTTCCCTATCCCTTGCATGGAGTGTGGTCCTTTATACTGTATATGGACAAAGCAAATTGACTATCATACTGGGTGGATAAATATCAGCTAGACATGATATATACATATACAAAATTATGGATGTTATAACTGTAGATTTCTAGCATCTGCAGCAAGAAGACTATAAAGCAAACATTGTTGCTTATGCAACAGCTGATTAACCATCTAGTATTTTGTTAAAACAACCCCATTTTTTATTTATGTGTTCGTGTTTCTTAATATAAAATAATTGACCCTTGACTCAGGGCATCAATCATGATTTCTCCAAGCTAAATATTGTTCTAGTCAACAATTTTGGTTTAGATTATATCTGGTCCAAATATCTGGTCCAATTTTGGCAATGGAAACTAAAAAGAAATCCTTAGCTGCTTCTGCTAAATTTTCAATAAAAATAGATTTTTCTTTGTTTCTGTGTTGCTGTACTTGCATATGAGTCCATTTTGAGTCAATGACAATATAAGCATAAAAATGAGGTGTTGTGCTGAGGAAGGTGGGGAATAAAAGGCCAGTCCATAATTAGTCTTTTTCCCAGACTTCTGGTTATATAGGATACATATTCATATTATGTAAGCAATATTTATTTGAAATTTCTGAAATTTTCATCCAAAAACCATTTTATCAAGCAGATAATTTAGTTGTTTAGACAACAGATCTCTGTGTTAGCACGAAAGTCAATACTGCTGTCACAAATATTGGATGTACAAAGATATAGAATGAGTGAATAAGACAACTGTCATAGTTATCTTATGTAGACTGCCGACTAATTACTATGGTTACAGTCCTATTTCTCCATTTTGCTTCTGAGATATGTAGACTCCTACCTTGAAATTTCTCTCCAAAATGCCTCCATTAAAAATGGCAAATTATTTCATCCTCACTGCCATCTTGTCCTATTCATTTTGACGAATAATTTCCTATGCTTTTGTGTATTCTTCAAACTATCCACTATTATGTTCAGAAAATTATTTTAAGTCTGAGTCACTTTATGGCTATTCTAACTATTCTCAGTGCCATTATGAATCTATCCCTTAAAAAAATAATTTTATGTTATTCTGGATTCAGAGGGAACATGCACATTTGGTATATTGTGTCATGGTGGGGATTGGGCTTCTGTTGTATTCATCATCCATATAGTAAACGTTATGCCCAATAGATAATTTTTCATACTTTTCCCCCTCCCACCTTTTCTCCTTTTGGAGTCCCTGGTATCTGTTATTTCTATCTTTATGTCTATGTGTACCCATTGTTAGATCTTCAACATAAATTCTTTGTTTAGGCCAATGTCTAAAAGAGTTCTTAGGTTTTC
>NW_022163457.1:0-3024 GCF_008728515.1 Papio anubis | reverse complement strand
AGCAAGCCTATATCAAACCATATCAGTAATTTCAAAGTGAAAGAGGACTAAATTCTTCCAAACAAAAGGCGGAGATTGGCAAACTGAATATAAGAGCAAAACCTATCTATGGGCTGCCTGCAAGAGGTGCATTTTAAATGCAAATATGTATATTGGCTGAAGGAAAAAGAATGGAAAAGATATCATGTGAGTAAACATTAGAAAGCTGAAGTGAAAAATGTATAAATATCAGATAAGATAGATGTTAAGACAAAGAATATTATGGAAATGACTATGTTTTATAATGCAGAATAGTTCAGTACAGGAGAAAGATGTAATAATTTGAGTGCATATGAACTTAAAAGAGAATTTCAAAATATATGAAGCAAAAATTGACAGAACCCAAAAGGCAACAAACAAGATTAAAGTGGAATTATAAAAATCACTCAATCCAAAATAAGACAGAAGAAGTGGAAAAGGGAGACAAAGATGGAACAAAGAGAAAACACCGAGCTGATAGACTTAAATCTAACCATATCAATTATCACATTAAGTGTAAAGGGACTTGTGGTAGGCTGAATAATGATCCCCCCACGACGGCCATGTCCTAACTCCCAGAAATTGTGAATTACCTTACTCACATGGAAAAAGGAAATTTGCAAATGTGATTAAATTAATGCTCATGAGATGTGGAGATTATCTGTCCCGTCCAGCAGGATCGTCAATGTAGGCCCTAGAAGAGGGAGTGGGAATTCGGGGGGACAAGAGACACGAGAAATGGAGAAAAGACAATATCCTGATCAAGTCTCGTTTATTGGTGGCAGTGTAATGCCTTATATAGACCGGCAGGGGCGGAGGTTGGGCCAGGGCGATGATGGTGGCCCTGCGGTGGGCGTGGCCAGGTACGTTTTGGTTTCTTTGGTCGGACGTCATGTTGCGCCTGCGCCGTAAGTTGATCATTTTCCCGGGTGCGGGAAAATGGGTGATGAAGAACCCGGAAGAGTGCCATTTTGTACTGGCGTATGAGATATCAGTACAGGGAAGAAGGTAAATCTAGGGAGGAGGTATAGAGTGGAAGCGTATAGAGCTCAGGCGTCAGTCGTCAGTTATAATCACTATGGCCGGGCCACGCAGCTCTGGACAATTATCCTTATTATTCAGGTAGGACAGATGTAATCACAAAGTCTTTATAAGGAGGAGGCAAAAGAGTAAGAGATCAAAAAGGTGATGTGATGGTAGAAGCAGAAGTTGGAGTGATATAAGGCCACGAGCCAAGGAATGAGGCCAGCTTCTAGGAGCTGGAAAAGGCAAGGAAGTGGATTTTCTTCTCGAACCTCCTGAAGGATTGGAGTCCTGCCAATACCATGATTTTAGAATTATGAGCTCCAAAATTTGAAAGAGAATAAATACATGTTGCTTTAAGCAACTGTTTATGGTACTTTGCTATAGCAGCAATAGGAAACTAATATAGCTCTAAACACCACAAATGAAAAGCAAGAATTGTCAGATTACATAGCAAAGCAAGACCCTACTATAGGCTACTTTCAAGAAATTTATTTAAATATAAAGAAACGAAGAGGTTAAAAGTTAACAGATAGGAAAGGGACATGTGATGCTACTACTAGTCAGTGAAAGCTGGAGTGGCTGTAATAACATCAAAGTACATTTGAATGTTAAGAATATTATCAAGGTTAAACATGGATTTTTAAATGAAGGGATTTATATTTCAAGAGGATATAGCAACCCTGAACATTTATGCACTCAGATAACAGAGCTTCAAATATATGAAGCACAATTGATAGAACTTTAGGAAAAAATAGACAAATCTACAGTATAGTTAGAAATTTTAATAGCCTTCTCTAAATAATTTGTAGAATAAAAAGAAATCCAGCAAGAATACAGAAGACTTGAATAACGCCATCAACCAGTATGACCTAATTGACATTTATAGTACACACTACCCTAGAACAGCAAAGTAGACATTCAAGCACACACAGACTATTTATCAAAAAAGATCAGTTTCTAGGCCACAAAACAAGTATTGACACATTTAAAATACTTTAGGTCGTGTAAAGTACAATCTCTGACTACAATGAAATTAAATTAGAAATCAGTAACAGAATTCTATATGGAAATTCCCTCAAATGTTTAGAAACTAAGCAATACACTTCCAGATAATCCATGGTCAAGAAGAAACAAAAGGAGGGTGAGTTTCAACGTATTTTGACCTAAGGGAAAATGAGAACACCATCCCGCTATTTGTGGGATGCAGATACAGCAGTAGAGAGATTTGTTTTTATGTTGAATGCCTATAATAGAAAAAGAAGAAAGGCCTCATATCAGTCACTTGGCTTCACCTTAAGGAACTAGAAAAAAAGAACAAGTAAACTCCAAAGTAAGGAGAAGAAAAGAAAGCATAAAGATTAGAATCAAAATCAGTGTGAATTTCCCCCAAAAACAGGGAAAAGTCAATAAAACCAAATACTGATTCTTGAGATTAATAAAATTGATAAATTTTGCCCAAATGAAAAGATTGAAGACAGAAATTACTAATATCAGGAATAAGAAAGATTTTATCACTACAGGATCTGAAGAAATGAAAAGGATAATGAGGGAGTTTTAGGAACAACTTTACTCCACTAAGTAGGACAAAATAGATAAAATGGACAAGTTCCTTGAAAGATGCAAAACCAAAGCTCACTTAAGAAATAGAAAAACTTATACCTATACCTTTTTATGAATGACCTTATATCTATTAATAAAATTATATTTGTAGTAAAAAGAATTGTTACAAAGAAAACTTTAAGACAGATATCTTCACTGGAAATAATTCCAATTCTACTAACTATTCCAGAAAATTCAAAAGGAGGGATTACTTCCCAGCTGGTTCTGTGTGGTCAGCATTATCCTGAAACCAACATGAGAGAAACATTACAATAAAAGGAAACCAATCAAAATGTATCATGAACATGTATGTGAAATTTGTAAGTACAACTGTAACAAATGGATCCAGCAATATATTAAAGAAAGACAATACATAATGTA
>NW_022163456.1:0-3024 GCF_008728515.1 Papio anubis | reverse complement strand
GAGCATTCAAGAGCATGTGTGTGAGAATGTGTCAGTGTGTGCCAGTTGCGTGTATTTTGTGTGTGATTGTGTCATTGTGTGGAGAGTGAGAACATATGTCAATCTGTGTGTCAGCATCTTTGTGTCTGTGTGTATTGGTGTGTGAGTCTATGTGTGCATTCATTCATTCATTCATTCACTCAACTAGTATATTTAAAGTAACAATCAGGCACTATTCAAGGCAAGGGAAATACAGCTGTGAACAATCGAAATCACTGTCCTTGTCCTCATGAAGCTTGTATTCCAGAGGAGAGAGAGACTATAAGCAGTTAAAATAAACACATCTGTAGCTGGGCATAGTGACTCGTGCCTGTAATTCCAGCACATTGGGAGGCTGAAGTGGGAGGACCCCTTGAGGCCAGGAGTTTGAGACCAGCCTGGGAAACATAGCAAGACTGCATGTGTACCAAAAAGAAACACAAAATAGTGAGTGTGGTGGCACATGCCTCTAGTCCCCAGCTACTTGGGAGGTTGAGGTGGGAGGATCACTTGAGCCCAAGAGTTTGAGGCTACAGTGAGCCAAGACTGCACTACTGCACTCCAGCCTAGGTGACAGAGCACAACCTGGTCTCTGAAAATAAATACATCAGTAAATAATTCTTAAATGTTAGTAGAAGCGTTGTGAACAAAAACAAAACAGGGTGGGGTCAGAGGGGATGGGAGACGCCACATGAAGTGGGCAGTGCAGGGACGGGTTGTGGTGGGAATGAGGAGAATGTCAGGGTGGAAGGGAGCCCTGGAGATGAGCTTCCAGGCAGGGGAGCAGCTGTGCAGAGGTTCTGAGGTGTGGACACCTGGGCGTGCTGGATGAACGACGCCGTGGAGGGCCTCAATCTGGCCCCATTGCACAGCCACATCTGGGTAAACTGGGCGGTCACTGGAGAGGGCCTTGCCAATGAGAGGGATTTTTCACGTAACATGTTTTGAAAAGATTCTTCAAAACATTCCAAAGGTATTACAGGGGACATTTTCCTCCATTCCCAGACCCCAGGTCCTCTGCCAGAAACGAGCACGTGACCAAGTCTCATGCATCCTTCCTGGAAAGCAGCTGTGCACGTGTTATTGTTGTTACATGAAGAAGGAGCACTGAAAAGAAAGAAGCAGAGGAAGAAAATGCTTCTTCTCTTCGGTTTTCCAGAGTGTTGTCATGAAGGGCTGGAGAGAGGGTTTGCAGGGAGGAGACAGAAACCTCAGGGACGGCACAAGGCTCCAGAGCTTCCCTCTCCTCTCATCGTTGTGGAGTCCCTTGCTGCCCAGAGGCTCCTTCACCCCCACTGATGCTCAGCCCCGGGTCAGCCATCTCTGCCTGACTTACAGCGCACTCCCTTCTTCTGCTCAGAGAATCTGAGAGCAGCGCGGCGGCGCCCCCCGTGTGGCCACAGGGCTAAGGATGGTAGCCCTGAGCTCCCACCTCACCTGCTCAGCCAAGACCTCTGGATCTCCCTGGGCTCCAGGCAGCAGGACAGGGGTCTGAACACAAGAGGGCGCGCCTACCCTAGGTCAGGGTTGGGATCAGCCGGGGTCTGTGTGGTTCTATTCATGTACGCTTTATTGTATTCCATTGATTTATGCCTATTTTATGCCAATATCACACTGCTTTTTATTACTAGAATTTATAGTAAATATTGAAGTCACCCACTATGCATCCTCCAAATTTCTTCATTTTAAAAATTATTTTGGCTATTCAAACTTATTTTTACTGTAACTTTTTGGCTTTGTAATAAAATCCATTCTGACCGTGTGAGATGGTATCTCACTGTGGTTTGGGTTCATATTTCTGTAGTGATAAGTGATGTCGATCATCTTCTCATATGCTTGCTGGCCCTGTGTATGTCTTCTTTTGAAAAGTGTTTGTCCGTGTTTTTTGCCTGCTTTTTTTTTTTTTTTTTTTTTGAGACGGAGTCTTGCTCTGTTGCCCAGGCTGGAGTGCAGTGGCGCAATCTCGGCTCACTGCAAGCTCCGCCTCCCGGGTTCACGCCATTCTCCTGCCTCAGCCTCCCGAGTAGCTGGGACTACAGGCGCCCGCCGCTGCGCCCGGCTAATTTTTTCTATTTTTAGTAGAGACGGGGTTTCACCATGGTCTCGATCTCCTGACCTTGTGATCCACCCGCCTCGGCCTCCCAATTGCCTGCTTTTTTAATGCGATTGCTTGTTTTCTGCTTGTTAATGTCTTCACATTCCTCATAGGTTCTGGATATTCGACCTTTGTCAGATGCATAGTTTGTGATATTTTCTCCCATTCTGTAGGCTGACTGTTTCTTCTGTTGACAGTTTATTTTACTGTGCAGAAGCTCCTTAATTAGGTCCCATTTGTCAATTTTTGTTTTTGCTGCTCTTGACTTTTGGCATCTTTGTTTGATACCTTTAAAAAAAAGTTGTAAATGGTATTTAGTTTTTTACTGTTTATTTTAGTTTCAGGTGTTAACACGTCAGCAGCTGAGGCAGCACAGCGGAGTGCAGGCACATCGGCTGGTGTGGGGTACCGCCGGGAGTGGGGCTGTGGTGTTCCTGTGCAATGCTTGTGCTAGCAGTGGTGGTGGCGTGGCAGAGGCGGAGCTGCTGGTGTCTGCTCTGGTACTTGTGCAGACAGCGGTGACAGCCAGGAAGATTGCTTGAATCTGAGAGTTCGAGGCTGCAGTTAGCTATGATCGTGCCATTGCACTCAGCCTTGGTAACAGAGTGAGACCTTGTTTCAAAACAAAAAAGGTTTTTTTTTGAGACAGGGTCTCAGTGTGTCACCCAGGCTGGAGTGCAGTGGCGTGATGTTGGCTCACTGCAACCTCCGCCTCCTGGGTTCAAGAGATTCTCCTGCCTCACCCTTCTGAGTAGCTAGGATCATAGGCGTCCACCACCATGTTGGGCTAATTTTGTATTTTTAGTAGAGATGGAATTTTGCCATGTTGGCCAGGCTGCTCTGGAACTCCTGACCTCAAGTGACCCGCCGACCTCAGCCTCCCAAAGTGCTGGGATTACAGGCATGAGCCA
>NW_022163455.1:0-3026 GCF_008728515.1 Papio anubis | reverse complement strand
CTTTTTCCCATTAAACTAAATTACTTTGATCCATGGTTTAAAAAATCAATTGAGTATATGCATATATGGATGTATTTCTATCCTCTCTATTCTGCTCCATTTCTTTCTTGTTCTCTCCTTATGCTGCTACTACCCTCTTGTCTTAATTGTTGTAGCTTAATAAAAAGTTCTGAAATCGATAATAGGATACATTTTCCAGATTGTTTGGCTCCTTTCTTTCAGAGATATTTTGCCTCAATTTCCAGCCACCCCACAATTCTAAACTTTGCCCTCTATTTTTTCAGATCAACAGGACTATGACTTTCTCAAAAGCTTCCTGAGCAGAGGAAGAAGCACCATAAAGCAATGACCGTTATATGGTTTTGTAGTCCATAGGTCCAGGAAGCATGGCAGGGAGGTAGTAGAGACCCCTCAGACAATTATTCTAGGTGATATATCTGAAAAATTTGTGCTTTCAAACACTGAAACTTTAGGCTGTGTGTGTCTAGAAGTACTGGTTCCCAGAAGGGGAATGCTTCTATCAGGAGACTTGGGTAGAACCCTATTTAACATTAAGCTGCAGCTGCCACACAGTTTCTTTGAGTCTTCAGTGCCAATAGACCAGTAAACAAGGACAGGCGTCATTAAATGGGCAAGAATAACTAACCCTAATTATAAGGAGGAGGCAGCACTGCTCTTATAAAATGAGGACAAGGAAAAATATGACTGGAACCCAGATAATCCACTGAGCATTTCTTGTTACTTACCTACCCAATTTAAATGGAAAACAGAGATGTACCACACCCATAGCCTGAGAAAGCTATGAGAACCAAGGGCTCAGAACCCTGAAGGATGAGGATGTGGGTCACCCTGACATGTAAGCCACATAAAATTGCAGTAGTATTAACCATGGACAAGGAGAATCTAAAATGAGTACTAGAGGAAGAAGAAGAGTATCAGCAGTTGAGTTTCAGAAGCTACTGTGGCAAGAGGCTGAGTTGGTCCTACAAACCTTCCCCCTTTAACTTTCATAAGGAAACAAAAACAATCAGAATTTGGGGGAAGTAGTTGTTCCCAGATGTGGGGATCTTAGTATATAAAACCAATGGATCCAAAGAATAAACTGTGGCAGATGGTGTGTGTCCCATCTAGACCCCTTCCTTTAAGACTGAAGCGCTCGAATTCCCCCAGCTTCTGAGAATGCATGCTGATGACAGATTTAGGAATTGTCCTCATCTAAATTAAGCTGCCCCTCTTCAGGGTCAGCTGATATCCAAAGACTAATTGAAGAGAGTTTTCAAAGGGCCAGTACCCTTGCCTTGACATAGCAGAACTCTGAAAGGTTATCCTACCACCAGCTTTCCTTAGGAGATGCAGAGGCCTCAGTCGCATCACCTCAATTCAACTTGTTCCTCTGCTCAGTCATGCTTTCCTCACTCCTTTACAAATGCTGCCAGCACTACTCAATGAATCTTCTGCACACAAATCATGGAATATATTCCCAGCAGAATTGAACCTAAAACAACCTCATAAGCCTTGGTTTCTGCATGTGTAAAACTCATATAGCAACACCTACTTTACAAGGTTGCTAGGAAGAGTAAATGAAAAACCACATGTAAAACATTTAGCATAATGCATAATGCATGCAATGTTCAGTAAGTGCTCATTCTAGTGGGTCCTGTTATGAGTTAATTCTTGGTTTACATGTCAATAGTGACATCACTATGAAAAGAATCTAAAGCCTATGCTTTAGTGGCTCCTAAAACTTGCAATAAGAGGGCCTTCCATATTTCCCCTGCCCTCTCTCCAATTCTAGTTCATCTTCAAGCCTTAATCTCCTAGTTTCCATTTCAAACCTCAAAGATGTTGTAGTGTCCATGGCTTTTCTCCTTAAGAATGGCAAGAAAAGAATCACCATGGCCATGAAAGAAATGAATGAAAATTATCAGACCTAGACCTGAAAGAGAAATGAGTTTCAAATTAATTCTAACTTGATTTGGAGTGCCATGGAGACTGTCAAATGAGAATTTGAAGATACATTACTGATCTTGAGAAAATGAATGTCCAATTCTGAGCATTCAGTTCCTAACCTAGAAACCATGGAGTTGTCTTTGGAAGGATATCAAGTTGAGAGTTTTTCTGTTCTCAGCATGCTTCAGAACTCTAACTGAACAATCCACTCTGCTAAAAATGGATGGGCAGCCAACCACTCTCCTCTGTGGTCAGCCTTGTGTCCAGGCGGGGTCAAGGGGAGCTGGCTGCTTAACAGGAAATCCTCACGTCTTTCGATCAGAATTATTCCCATCACCCTGTCCAGACTTCTGCACCATTCACCCACCAATCTGATATCCTCACTGTCTCCAGAGGAAACTATACTTCTGCCAATTTTTGCTCACACTGTGCCTTTTATGTGAGAAGGGCAAATGTTCTCCAGTGGACATCCTCCAGTGGATGTCCATATCCCTCGTCCCACCGACCATGAAATCAAATACAACATCTGTTTATCTGGGCAGAGTTAAGACCCAGATCTTGTTTTTATACCATTCCTTTGCTAAAAGCAGCCAGAGGTTCTTAAAGAAATAGCTGGTTCTAGAGCTTAGGAAAGGAAAGTAAAAAACAAATCTGGAATATTTTGTTGTGTTAGAAAATGAAGAAGCACTCAAAGAACAGTGGGGATATGTCAAAAAGATATGGAATTCTGTTTTAGGCATTCCCTCTGGTAAAATATGATAATTGAACATCAAATTGAATATTGGCTTAATGAATTCTATATAATTCAGTAAGATAAAGAACCAAGAGTCCATATTGATAAAGAATCGATCTTTGTATTTTCCTGAGGTTACAAAAATATTCCACATTTTCTCCTAAAACTTTTAAACTTTTAGAAATTAATTAAATCTTCCATCCACCTCAAATTTGTTTTTGTGTATAATATGAAGTAAAGATTGAGGTTCATTTTTTATATGTTTATTCAGCTGTTCCAATATATTTTTTAAATAACTTTTTCCCATTAAACTAAATTACTTTGATCCATGGTTTAAAAAATC
>NW_022163454.1:0-3026 GCF_008728515.1 Papio anubis | reverse complement strand
TAAAAGCCAAAATAAGGGAGGTAATTCAGCTAAGTATTATAGTAACACAGTTTGAGATACTTAATGATGTGTGACAACAGAATAATTGGCATTCCTGTGAGGCAATAAACTAGCTCAAACACAAAATAACAAATCAAAGCATGTTTTGGCCTCTCAAAGTGATCAGTGAAATTGGAAATAACATTCAGTTAAATGACACTTAAAAAAAAAAAAAACAAAAACAAAACAAATACTACTACACTATCACTCCTTAAATTTATTTAACTACTGCTGCCAAATAAAATGAAGAGACTTCTTACTGCAGGGTAATAATCGGCCATTGTCACCATGAAATAGACCGCTGTGCAGGCTCAGGCCCTCCAGCCCACAAAGGCAGGGGGAGGGAGGAGAAACGATGGCCAGAAACAAAGGGACAGGGCAACCATGACCTAGTCAGCAATTGTACCCTCCCACCTTTCTTCTGGACTTACAATTTTGGAGCCATCTGGGTTTACCTTCCTATGTCCATAAGTCAACAAGTTCTCGAAGCCAGAAATCTACAATGCTTCTGGCAGCCAAGTCCTCTCGGCCTTCCCCCATGTTTTAGGGCTTCATCAGCTCACCCCTGGATAGTATCAATGGCCTCAAATCTCCAGTCAACCTTGCACTCCACAGACTCAAGTATGCCAAGAGCCACTCGAGGCTGCCACTGCCATGACCAAAGGCTTTCACAGACAGTCACCAGCACCGCACAAATCCATGTGGCTTCACCAGGTGCAAAGCGGCTCCAGCATTCCATCCAGTCTGTCGCTGCTACCATAGCTGTGAGTCTAGGATGTGTCAGGAAGGGAAGGAAGACACCATGTACATCATCTCATTTAAGCTTCAGTGTCACAAGGTGGATTTTGTCGTGCCCGTTTTATGGATCCGGAAAGTTTTAAGGAGGGCAAGCACAGGGCCCTGCTGACACAGCAGCAAGCTCCGAAGAGGCCTGGGCATGACCCCCGCCCCACGTTCCCTGGGTCCTGATGTCCACTCCTCCCCAGTGGGAGCCTGATCCTGGGTCTGTCTGAATTGCTACCATTCCTAAGACATGATGCACGTCTGCCCACCTCCTCCTTTATGTGTTTCCCGCAGCCCAGAGGCGTGTGCTCTTCCATCCAGACAGACATCACACTTCAGCACCTGCACCTGACACCACTTCAGCCAAAAGCTTCTCTCAAACCTCCCCCAACACCTGCCGGTCACACAGGTCTGCACCCATCACCTTTCTCACACGAATTCTCACATATTCCTGTGTAGCACCATCCAACTGATTATAGTCTGAGAGGAGGAAGCTTTGTAGATAAGTCCACATTCTACTTTGCTCCCAGCACTCCGTCTTGCATGAGGCAACCGATTAACAGCAAATTCATTTCAGCACAACATTTCCATTTGAAGAAACGCAGAGCATAGGGCTCTGGTCATAATTAAAAGCTTGTTTCATTTGTCATTTGAAATTCCATGTACTGCTGCAACAGCAGCACCCCCCCCTCGCCAGGCTCTGCCCTAAGGACATCTTTCTTCCAGCGCACGACTCCCATCAGAACCCCGGCAGCGAGAGCCCCGCAGGTTTCCCAGCGCCTCGGGCTGCGGCTTCCATGCTGGGCCGGCACTGACAGGACGGGAATGGTGCCCCCAACAACTACAGGATCGGAAGCTGGTCGACTGCTCTGTAGAATGGAGACATGTTAGTAATCCCCGACATTTCCACTGACAGGCTGCTCAGCTAAACTGGGAAAAATCCACAAAATAGAAAGAACCCATGGGGAGAAGCACTTCTCTCTCCAACCTGGCAGCAAACGGTGGCTGTGCAGACGACCTCTTCAGGAAAACCATCGACTGTATCTCAGGTCAACAACAGCCCCGCTGAGGGCCAAAAAATCAGCTCCCCCTGGCCCTCACTTCCTAAGGGTCAGCCCTCCCAGGCCACCTCTCCTGGAAGATCAGCTCTGACGCACCCACGACGGTCAGGAACCGGCTCTGGGACACATTTCCCAGGCTCATGCCCACCGCCCTCTCTCTCTTCTTCCTCCTCCGTCTCCCTCTTCACTCCCATCCGCCCTCCCCCTTTCGCTTCCTTTCTCTCCTTTCCTCTCCCTCCCTCATTTCCTTTCAGCCCTCACCTTCCTCACTGCACTTCCCTATGCAACTCAGCTGACGCATTCTCAGGTCAGTAGAGTTTTCTTTCACTCTGTTTTTACTGCAATGATCATTCTTACTGAACAGAAACCTGTTTCGGACCATGTGGATGCCACCTCCTGACCAACTGCTGCCCCGCGGCTCCGTGTCCACTCAGTGTCCTCACGGCACAGGTGCCCAGCAGTATGGCTGTGACCAGGGGTAGCAACATGGGACATGAGAGAGGTATCCCAGCCAAGAGGCCCTGCAAAGCCTCCCCAGCAAACCAGAGCAAGGCCCAGGGCGGTAGGGAGAGCGCCGTGCTCATGATGTAGGCAGTTCAGCTTCCGCAAACTGTCCATCGACTGCAAATTACTTTGTTTCCATGGTTACAAAAGAACCATAAGCATTCTGAAATATGTTCTTGGTTTCATGTTTGCGAAATCTAAGCAACATTATAAG
Source organism: Papio anubis (assembly GCF_008728515.1). Taxonomy (NCBI): domain Eukaryota; kingdom Metazoa; phylum Chordata; class Mammalia; order Primates; family Cercopithecidae; genus Papio; species Papio anubis. The sequence goes on along the minus strand of NW_022163454.1, from coordinate 425 downwards.
AAAAATCACTGAATTCTGCCCGAGGCTCTAGGGGTGTTTTCCTCTCTGAAAGGAGCCCCTTCCAGGACTTGGGATTGAGTGACAGCCTTCAATCACGGTTATCCTGGTGGTAACAGGGAACTCCTCAGCCCGCCGGGAGCTGGGGCCCTCGACAGCCCCCCACGGCTCCAGACGCCAGTGTTCTAAGGATCACACATGTGCAGATAGCAAAGCTTGCTGCACACACGCCAGGTGCTAACAAGCCCCAAACGTGTCATTCATACTTGCTGACCACATCTCTTCTCTCAGCCTCCACGGCGTTTCACACTCTGCCTTTATATAGAGATGAACCGTACATTCTGAGCGCCACAAAGATTGAGGGGTGCATCTTTCCACCACGGGGTCCTCACTCGAGCCGGCACAGGATTTGCAGAGTGGGCGAGTCT
>NW_022163453.1:0-3026 GCF_008728515.1 Papio anubis | reverse complement strand
TAAAAGCCAAAATAAGGGAGGTAATTCAGCTAAGTATTATAGTAACACAGTTTGAGATACTTAATGATGTGTGACAACAGAATAATTGGCATTCCTGTGAGGCAATAAACTAGCTCAAACACAAAATAACAAATCAAAGCATGTTTTGGCCTCTCAAAGTGATCAGTGAAATTGGAAATAACATTCAGTTAAATGACACTTAAAAAAAAAAAAAACAAAAACAAAACAAATACTACTACACTATCACTCCTTAAATTTATTTAACTACTGCTGCCAAATAAAATGGAGAGACTTCTTACTGCAGGGTAATAATCGGCCATTGTCACCATGAAATAGACCGCTGTGCAGGCTCAGGCCCTCCAGCCCACAAAGGCAGGGGGAGGGAGGAGAAACGATGGCCAGAAACAAAGGGACAGGGCAACCATGACCTAGTCAGCAATTGTACCCTCCCACCTTTCTTCTGGACTTACAATTTTGGAGCCATCTGGGTTTACCTTCCTATGTCCATAAGTCAACAAGTTCTCGAAGCCAGAAATCTACAATGCTTCTGGCAGCCAAGTCCTCTCGGCCTTCCCCCATGTTTTAGGGCTTCATCAGCTCACCCCTGGATAGTATCAATGGCCTCAAATCTCCAGTCAACCTTGCACTCCACAGACTCAAGTATGCCAAGAGCCACTCGAGGCTGCCACTGCCATGACCAAAGGCTTTCACAGACAGTCACCAGCACCGCACAAATCCATGTGGCTTCACCAGGTGCAAAGCGGCTCCAGCATTCCATCCAGTCTGTCGCTGCTACCATAGCTGTGAGTCTAGGATGTGTCAGGAAGGGAAGGAAGACACCATGTACATCATCTCATTTAAGCTTCAGTGTCACAAGGTGGATTTTGTCGTGCCCGTTTTATGGATCAGGAAAGTTTTAAGGAGGGCAAGCACAGGGCCCTGCTGACACAGCAGCAAGCTCCGAAGAGGCCTGGGCATGACCCCCGCCCCACGTTCCCTGGGTCCTGATGTCCACTCCTCCCCAGTGGGAGCCTGATCCTGGGTCTGTCTGAATTGCTACCATTCCTAAGACATGATGCACGTCTGCCCACCTCCTCCTTTATCTGTTTCCCGCAGCCCAGAGGCGTGTGCTCTTCCATCCAGACAGACATCACACTTCAGCACCTGCACCTGACACCACTTCAGCCAAAAGCTTCTCTCAAACCTCCCCCAACACCTGCCGGTCACACAGGTCTGCACCCATCACCTTTCTCACACGAATTCTCACATATTCCTGTGTAGCACCATCCAACTGATTATAGTCTGAGAGGAGGAAGCTTTGTAGATAAGTCCACATTCTACTTTGCTCCCAGCACTCCGTCTTGCATGAGGCAACCGATTAACAGCAAATTCATTTCAGCACAACATTTCCATTTGAAGAAACGCAGAGCATAGGGCTCTGGTCATAATTAAAAGCTTGTTTCATTTGTCATTTGAAATTCCATGTACTGCTGCAACAGCAGCACCCCCCCCTCGCCAGGCTCTGTCCTAAGGACATCTTTCTTCCAGCGCACGACTCCCATCAGAACCCCGGCAGCGAGAGCCCCGCAGGTTTCCCAGCGCCTCGGGCTGCGGCTTCCATGCTGGGCCGGCACTGACAGGACGGGAATGGTGCCCCCAACAACTACAGGATCGGAAGCTGGTCGACTGCTCTGTAGAATGGAGACATGTTAGTAATCCCCGACATTTCCACTGACAGGCTGCTCAGCTAAACTGGGAAAAATCCACAAAATAGAAAGAACCCATGGGGAGAAGCACTTCTCTCTCCAACCTGGCAGCAAACGGTGGCTGTGCAGACGACCTCTTCAGGAAAACCATCGACTGTATCTCAGGTCAACAACAGCCCCGCTGAGGGCCAAAAAATCAGCTCCCCCTGGCCCTCACTTCCTAAGGGTCAGCCCTCCCAGGCCACCTCTCCTGGAAGATCAGCTCTGACGCACCCACGACGGTCAGGAACCGGCTCTGGGACACATTTCCCAGGCTCCTGCCCACCGCCCTCTCTCTCTTCTTCCTCCTCCGTCTCCCTCTTCACTCCCATCCGCCCTCCCCCTTTCGCTTCCTTTCTCTCCTTTCCTCTCCCTCCCTCATTTCCTTTCAGCCCTCACCTTCCTCACTGCACTTCCCTATGCAACTCAGCTGACGCATTCTCAGGTCAGTAGAGTTTTCTTTCACTCTGTTTTTACTGCAATGATCATTCTTACTGAACAGAAACCTGTTTCGGACCATGTGGATGCCACCTCCTGACCAACTGCTGCCCCGCGGCTCCGTGTCCACTCAGTGTCCTCACGGCACAGGTGCCCAGCAGTATGGCTGTGACCAGGGGTAGCAACATGGGACATGAGAGAGGTATCCCAGCCAAGAGGCCCTGCAAAGCCTCCCCAGCAAACCAGAGCAAGGCCCAGGGCGGTAGGGAGAGCGCCGTGCTCATGATGTAGGCAGTTCAGCTTCCGCAAACTGTCCATCGACTGCAAATTACTTTGTTTCCATGGTTACAAAAGAACCATAAGCATTCTGAAATATGTTCTTGGTTTCATGTTTGCGAAATCTAAGCAACATTATAAGAAAAATCACTGAATTCTGCCCGAGGCTCTAGGGGTGTTTTCCTCTCTGAAAGGAGCCCCTTCCAGGACTTGGGATTGAGTGACAGCCTTCAATCACGGTTATCCTGGTGGTAACAGGGAACTCCTCAGCCCGCCGGGAGCTGGGGCCCTCGACAGCCCCCCACGGCTCCAGACGCCAGTGTTCTAAGGATCACACATGTGCAGATAGCAAAGCTTGCTGCACACACGCCAGGTGCTAACAAGCCCCAAACGTGTCATTCATACTTGCTGACCACATCTCTTCTCTCAGCCTCCACGGCGTTTCACACTCTGCCTTTATATAGAGATGAACCGTACATTCTGAGCGCCACAAAGATTGAGGGGTGCATCTTTCCACCACGGGGTCCTCACTCGAGCCGGCACAGGATTTGCAGAGTGGGCGAGTCT
>NW_022163452.1:0-3027 GCF_008728515.1 Papio anubis | reverse complement strand
AAGGGGTCTTAGTGGCTTGAATGAAGGTGCCATTTCAACATATTCAGTGCTGGCCTTTGTCATGACAAATACATCAAGGTTAGTACTGGCGATTGGCTCCAACTGTGGAACTCACAAAATGCACCTTCTCCCTCACATTACTTCACCATTTTTGTCCCTGAATCCGATCATAATTCTACCTGAAACCTCAGCGCTGGATGAGGGGCCTTCCAAAATACACAGTGAACAACTCGAATCTCCGTATTCTTGCCTGCTTCTTGGAGACAGCCCTGATAATTACCTGATCTCTGTCTGAGGTGCTAAAAGACTTGAGCCTGAAACACACCTTTTTTTTTTTTTTTTGAGACAGAGTCTTGCTCTTGTTGCCCCGGCTGGAGTGAAATGGTGCAATCTCAGCTCACTGCAACCTCCGCCTCCCGGGTTCAAGTGATTCTCTTCCCTCGGCCTCCTGAGTAGCTGGGATTACAGGCACCCGCCACCACACTCAGTTAATTTTTTGTATTTTTAGTAGATACGGGGTTTCGTCATGTTGGCCAGGCTGTTCTTGAACTCCTGACCTCAGGTGATCCACCTGCCTCGGCCCCCCAAGGTACAGGGATTATAGGTGTGAGTCACCATGCCCAGCCGCCTGTAGCACACTTGGAACTTCTTGCTGAGAAAGAACAATTTTCGCTTTTGAATTATGACCAGAACATCCACAGTGAAAATGCATGTTTCTTGGCAGTGAGCATACTGGAAGTGTGGATTAAGGAGAGAGGGGAGACACAGCAGCCAAGAGCAGACCCAGGTGGAAGAAGGGGAGAAGGGAGGGTGAGGGGACAAAAGACAGGGAAAGGAGGGCTGTGTCACACGGAGTGGGCTCCTTCTGACACAGCCTGCCACACTTTGTGCACACCTCCTGCAGCCTGCATCCTCCCTGCATTTTGTACAGGGCTTTGGTATCTCTTTAGGTGCTTACAATGAAATAAAAAAGAATATTTTTAAAGAGTTGGCCCCACATATGTGCTGAAGGACTACTAGGAAGGAGAGTCTTTCTGTAGCCAGGTTGGGGAACACGTCTCTCTCTCCTTTCCTGGGCTTCACCAGCAATGGGCCAAGTAGCCCAAGAACAGAGAGGCTGTCCTGAATTTCGTTTTTTTTTTTTTTTGAGATGGAGTCTTGCTCTGTCACTCAGGCTGGAGTGCAGTGGCGTGATCTCAGCTCACTGCAATCTCCATCTCCCAGGTTTAAGCGATTCTCCTGCCTCATCCTCCCTCATAGCTGGGATTACAGGCGCATGCCACCACGCCTGGCTAAGTTTTGTATTTTTAGTGGAGATGGGGTTGCACCATGTTGGCCAGGCTGGTCTCAAATTCCAGACCTCAAGTGATCCGGCCTCCTTGGCCTCCCAGAGTGTTGGGATTACAGGCATTGAGCCACCGCATCTGGCCTGAATTTCCCTGGAGTCTTTGCCTCAAGCCAGTACTTCACCAGTTTCTGTATTCTGGGATCTTGGTATTGCACTCCCTCTTGGGGTTTTCTGAGCGTAACTAATTATCCTATTTTCTAACGACAGCAATCATAAACCAGGGAAGCGTTTCCTAAATGAAATACTGTCAGAATATTCACTCTCTGGCCTCAGTCTATTACCACTCGATCCAACTACATCCACCCATTTTCCTCTGGAAAAAGTAAGTATCAAAGGCAGAACGATGCTTCGCCAGCAGGATGGGTCATGTTCCTGGATTACAAGACCTGGGCAGGGCAGGACACGGGTTTCCAATATCTCAGGCATTCTCTTGCTAACGCTGTGTCTAATCTCTGCAGTGTCTGCTCGGAGAAAGCCCCATTCCCAAGCTCAGCCCAGCTGTCCTCAGCAGACAGACACAGCACCACCTCCACCCGAGCCCTCTGCCTCTGCAAGGTCTCCCCTGGCATAAAGTGACAGGAATAAGACAGGACGTGCTCGAACTTGAGAAAATTCCCCATGTGTGTAAAGACTAGTGATGCTGAGTGCCACAGACCAGGAGGTCAGAGAATAAGACCCGTGAGAGCCCAGATGAGCAGCACCTTCTCCCCACCAGGCGTGGGTGCAGGAGTCTTCGAGGAAATGACAAGCCTGAGCTGGGTCTAGAAGGACGGAAGGCTGTGGACTGAGCCAGGAGGGAGGAACACAATGTTCCAGGCAGCAGCGGGAGCTAAGAAGTGTGGGCGCTCATTGAGAGGCTTGTAACCAATGCAGGCCAGTGGGCACCTGGCACAGGAAGGGGAGCAAGGCTGGGTCCGGAGGGCTTAAATACCATGTCAGGGACCCAGACTCCCCGCAATGGGGAGACATCAGGAGCTTTTAAGTCAGGGAGGGTCTTATTGTTCCTTTTCTTTTCTTTTCTTTTCTTTTTGAGGCAGAGTCTTGCTCTGTCACCCATGCTGAAGTGCAGTGGTGCGATCTCGGCTCACTGCACCGTCCGCCTCCCGGTCAAACAATTCTCCTGCCTCAGCCTCCCAAGTAGCTGGGATTACAGGCACCTGCCACTGTGCCCAGCTAATTTTTTTTATTTTTAGTAGAGACGGGATTTCGTCATGTTGGCCAGGCTAGTCTTGAACTCCTGACCTCAGGTGATCCACCCACCTCGGCCTCCCAAAGTGCTAGGATTGCAGGCGTGAGCTACCACACTCAGCCTTGATTGTTCCTTTTTAAATTTTCTGTCCATTAATTATTGACAGAGGTTGTCTCCACGTGTATGGGAAGAATCCCCCTTTCTGTGAGCAGCCATTGATCCACAGGAGCAAAGTCAAAAAACCATCAGCGCAACCCAATGTCTATTATTTCATTTTTTAAATGACAACTACTAAATATTTTACGTTTTTCTTTCTTCTTTTTTTCTGTTTTTGAGACAGAGTCTCATTCTGTTTCCCAGGCTAGAGTGCAGTGGCGCAATCTCGGCTCACTGCAACCTCTGCCTCCCAGGTGCAAGCAATTCTCCTGCGTCAGCCTCCCAAGTAGCTGGAATTACAGGAACATGCCACCACGTCCGGTTAATTTTTTTT